>NC_089586.1:62485109-62785109 GCF_019320115.1 Miscanthus floridulus | reverse complement strand
TATTCTCCAAGATCGATTTGAGGTCTGGCTACCATCAGATCAAAATTCGTCCTGAAGATATACCTAAGACAGCTTTCTCTACTCGTTATGGCTTGTTCGAATACCTCGTCATGTCATTTGGGTTGACAAATGCTCCGGCACACTTTATGTACCTGATGAATTCTGTATTCATGCCGGAATTGGACAAATTTGTCGTCGTGTTCATTGATGATATCCTGGTATATTCTCAGAATGAAGAAGAGCATGCTGGACATCTGAGAATTGTTTTAACTCGGTTACGTGACAACCAGCTTTATGCTAAGTTCAGCAAGTGCGAGTTCTGGTTGAACAAGATACCTTTTCTAGGTCATGTATTATCTGGTGATGGAATTTCGGTTGACCCTACTAAGGTGCAAGAAGTCCTTGAGTGGAAGGCACCTACTACGGTCACAGAAGTCCGAAGTTTCCTAGGATTGGCTGGCTATTATCGTCGCTTTATCCTGGATTTCTCAAAGATCGCCAAGCCCATGACTCGACTACTGCAAAAGGATGAGAAGTTTGTGTGGACTCCGAAGTGTGAAGAGGCTTTCCACACTTTGTGGACTTTACTAACCTCTGCTCCTGTATTGGCACAACCTGACATCGAGAAGCCTTTTGATGTCTACTGTGACGCATGTGGCACCGGTTTGGGGTGTGTTCTTATGCAGGAAGGCCGAGTAATTGCTTATGCTTCGCGCCAGCTTCGAAAGCATGAAGTCAACTATCCTACCCATGACTTAGAACTAGCCGCAGTTGTTCATGCCCTGAAGATTTGGAGACATTACTTGCTGGGTAATGTGTGCAACATCTATACTGACCATAAAAGCCTCAAGTACATCTTTACTCAACCCGAGTTGAACATGCGTCAACGACGATGGTTAGAATTGATCAAAGACTACAACCTTCAAGTGCACTACCATCCTGGTAAGGCAAATGTGGTTGCTGATGCCTTAAGCAGAAAGGCCCATTGCAATTCCTTGGTTAGTGAAGACTTTCATCTGGCACACCTCCTTCATCCTGTAGTACTCCACAATATCACTGTGGATTGCTCTCTTAGAAGTCGAATTATCGAACTCTAGAAGACTGATGTGGGTGTGTTTCACATCAAGCGGAAAATGAAAGAGAAAGAGACCAAGCACTTTAAGGTCGATGACAAGGGAATTCTCTAGTTTAATGATAGGCTTGTGGTACCCAAAGACAAAGAACTTAGAAATCAAATTATGGACTGAAGCCCATTCTTCTAAATTGTCCATCCATCCTGGTAGCAGTAAAATGTATCAAGATCTCAAGCTGTATTATTGGTGGACCAAGATGAAGAAAGAAATCGCAGCTTACGTGGCAAGGTGTGATAACTGTTGCAGAGTCAAGGCTATTCACATAAGGCCCGGACTATTGCAGCCACTCTCTATTCCTGGCTGGAAGTGGGAAGAAATTAGCATGGATTTTATTGTTGGATTACCCACTACCAAAAAGGGTTGTGATTCCATCTGGGTTATCGTAGATCGTCTAACTAAATCCGCTCACTTTATTCCGGTCAAGTCTACCTATCACCCGCACAATTATGCTGAGATTTATTTTCAACAAGTGGTACGTCTCCATGGTGTACCCAAATCCATTGTTTCTGATCGAGGACCTCAGTTCACGGCTCGCTTTTGGGAGTGCTTACATCAGAATCTTGGCACTCATCTAATCCGTAGTTCTGCCTATCATCCGCAAACATCAGGACAGACTGAGCGTGTTAATCAAATTCTTGAGGACATGCTTAGAGCTTGTCTTATCTCTTGCAAAGGCTCTTGGGAAGACTGGTTACCTCTCGCTGAATTCTCTTATAACAACAGTTATCAAGAGAGTATCAAAATGGCTCCTTTTGAAGCTCTTTATGGCCGCAAGTGTAGAACTCCTTTGAACTGGGTGGAACCCAGGGAAAGAAGATTCTATGGTATTGACTTTGTAAAAGAAGCCGAAGAGCAAGTCCTGAACTATACAAAAGAATATGACTGCCGCTCAGGCTAGACAAAAGAGCTACGCTGATAAGAGAAGAAAACCCATTGAGTTTGAAGTAGGTGATCATGTTTATCTAAAGGTATCTCCTATGAAAGGAGTCAAGCGCTTTGGAATTAAAAGGAAGCTTGAGCCTCGATATGTTGGACCCTACCACATTATCGAGAAAAGTGGAAGAGTAGCATATAAGCTCGATCTACCACGTGAGATGGGAGCTATATTCCCGGTATTCCATGTGTCCCAGCTGAAGAAGTGTCTTCGTATTCTCGAGGAAAGAATAGCAACAAGGAAAGTCAACTTGAAATCTGATCTTTCTTATGAGGAAAAGCCCGTGCAAGTTCTGGATACTCAAGAAAGAGTGACTCGTACACGAGTGGTTAAGTTATACAAGGTAGTTTGGAGTAATCATAGTGAACGGGATGCGACATGGGAGCGGGAAGATTATCTAAAGGAAAATCATCCAACTTTCTATACTAAATGGTACGCATTCCAAATCTCAGGATGAGATTTTTCTAAGGGGGGAGGGCTGTAACACCCTAGGTGTTTGACTTCCACTAATTGCATTTCACTTCATAAACATATGCATCATCTATGTCATCATTGCCATTGTTACTGAAAACATGCATATGTAACATTTTCAATTGTGTATGTTTCATGCTTGATTGTTGTGAATAGAATTGGTGTAATCTGTGAATGCAACATAAATTTCTCATACCTTGAAACATGGCAACATGGTAGAAATATGACAAGTGTAGAATAACAACAAAGCTATGAAACATGTGCAACATTTCATTGCAACATATGAGTGAATTGCTTGTTTAGTTGCTTTATCACATGTGATCATTAAAAGAGGTATAACAATTTTGTAAAGGTGGTTGATCATGGTCTATTACACCTTAACTATACTTAGGTTACTTGTTGGGACATTGTTCATGTACATCAAAATGACCAAAATGCCCTCAAGTGCAAGTTTGACTTGAATTGACCCTTGGAGTGTCATTGTTTGACTGTTTAAAAAGTGCAACTTAGAGTCTATGCATGTCTGAGCAACTTAAAGCAAACTTGTAGTAAATTTTATAAGGAACAAAAATTATTTTGTGACCAACTCTTGAAAATGTGCACAACATGCCCAAAAAGGTCCCACAAGTCAGCTTTGAAGGTGGATTCAACACTTGAAATTATTTCTAAGTCCTAAAATGCAATTTCAGTTGGATTGGGTCAACTTTGGCGTGATATAACCCGTGATCCGTTGAGAGTTAGCTGTTGATTTCTAAATAAAAGTTGTAGCCCTACTATAGCTCTACAACTTTCATGTTAATTGTTTCCTCTAACTCGTCATGGTTTGGGAGATCATCATCGTTGAAATTCGCCTGTCAGTCGGGACTGTCGAAACTGAAATGAAATTTCAGACTCGCTATAGTGACCGACCGGCGTCAGGCCGTCACCGCCGCGTGTCCGCCACGCGCTCGGCTCGCCCTAACCGCACCGCGCGCTGGTCGCCTTGAAGTGGAGCATGCCCTCTGCCCTCCCATTCACTCTCTTTTCTCCTCCTTCGCCTTCCACCGTGAGCAGCAACCGACCAGCAGCTCCGCCATTGCTCCATCGTGCTCGCGCCTGCTCGTTGGGTCACCACCGCTAGCTAGCTTCCGTCCAGAGCTCCGCCGTGCCCTCCTCTAACTCGTTGGCCTTCTAGCCACGACATCCGAGCCCTAGGTGAGAGCCATTGGCCGTTTCTCCAACGCCGTCGCCATGGCCGTACCTCGCTGGAGCTAGCGCTCGTCGTGGCCGGCTGCCTCTGCTCCCTTCCTGCCTCTTCTAGTGCGCGCATGGGGACCCTTAGGAGCCATAGTGTCTACCTCGAAGACGTAGTCACTGGATTCGCCGCCGTTGAGCCGAAACACGGCCGCACGCCGCTGTGCGCCATGGCCGAGCCGCCAAGCTCCATGGCCGGCGCACCTAGAGACCGGGAGGGTTTGGGGTTAGGGTATCAATCGACGCGTGAGGTTGAGGCGGTCACGTAGGTGCCGTCATCGTCGCCGGAGAAGCCGCCGTCGGCGAGCTCCGCCGAATTTCCGTCGTGCGAGCCACGTCCCCTGTTTCGATGTCGCTGACCAGCGGGCCCGGCTGACAGGCGGGTCCCTTCTGTCAGTGACTGTGTATTCATAGGGCTAGTTCAAAAATGCAGTTTTGAATGCTGATTTGATATTTTTGTATCTCCTGTTTGGTAGATCCAAATTTGGTGGTTCCAATTTTGTTAGATTCATAGTTAGGTCTAGTATTTAAGAAAAATATGTCTTGAGCACATTATGTAGAAATTTTGGGTGAATTAAATAGGAACTTGAAATGTGTTTTTGAATGCATGCAAACTTGTTTAAATCATATCTTGAGATTCTGTGATCCAAAAATTATGAAATTTTGTGGGTAAGCTAGTCTTGTATAGTAGAAGCTCTGGTTAAAATTTGAGAGTCATTGCTTGTGTAGTTTTTGAGTTATAGATTTTTCCTTTTATCATTGGATGATTCTTGTGTAAATTTTAGTAATTAATCTATGAATCCAATGGTCATGAAACTTGGTAGGTAGTATCCTAGTACCCTAAGGATGCTAGGAAAAATATGAAATCTGTTGCTTGACACTTTTCACTAAGGTTTCCTAATTATGCCATTTTAAGCTATTCTGCCTTACCATTTTTGTGTAGGTTGTTATACTTACTCAAATGGTGTGAAATTTTTATGGTAGTCTACTTAGGGCATGTAGTGTCTACTGTAATTTTTATAGAATTAATGGTGTATTTTTCATATATGTTTATTATTTCCTCTAATTAATTAAATAAATTAAGAAAGGGAATAAAAGAAATGTTTTAGGGATGAACACCCTACTTTCTGGTGTTCTTGTGATATGTATGATAAGTTAGTAAAGATGGTTTTGTATGTTTATGTGTTTACCACATAAGTTAATAATTATTTCTTTTTGCATTATGTCCTTCGGGACAGATCTGGGGACTCTATAAAGTTCCCCATGATAATTTAGTTTCCTGTGAATGTGATGAATACAAAAGTTGTGTATAATTTATGTATCTAGCTCCTGTCAAAATTTGAGGGCATTTGGCCCAGTAGTTTAGAAACTACAGCTGTTTAAAGTTAGGTTTCAGTTTTGCTTACTCTCTGCCTTGTAAGGGCAGGGTGCTGTTGATCTAGGATTTCGACCTGGTAAAGGGTTGAATCATGCTTTGATGTTTACAAAAGAATTGTAGAGAATTTCATAATCTTTCCAGAATGTCCTCATGCAGGTCATTTGGATTTATAGAACTCTGGTTATGATTGAATTAAGTAACTACTTGTTTGCATATGAAGCTTTAACTGTTATTTTAAGTATGTCTTTACTATTTCTAAGTTTGTGGTAATGTTCCTAGGTGTTAGGCCTTTAACTGAAGATGAGCATCTTTATCTTAGGTTATGCAAGTTAGGTAAGTTGATCTTGTTCTTCAATTTAAGTTAAGACACATGTTTTAAAGTGATTTGAATAGAGCTACTCTTAATCGGTAAACGAGTGTCCAGTGATGTTTCTGTTAAACATTCACCAGTGATTCATTCATCATGAGCATCATGTCATTCCTTATGCATCCATGATATTTATCTTGTGCATCGGCATGCAATAGGTGTGCCGGAAGGAGTGACCCTGCTGGAATTCGAGGAACCGAGCGAGCAGCAGCAGCCGACACCGGAGATTCAGGAGGAGCAGCCTTCAGGAGAAGTGCCAGACGAGGTCGCCGTTGAGTGCTCGGATCACCGTCCTTGCAACTTTGTGAAAGGCAAGCCCTGAAGCATATTAAGCCTCCTAATTTCTGAACTGCAGTTACAGTACTATTATTACATATATTGTTGCATTAAGTTTAGGTGTTGGATGCAAACACTTGCTGCATTGGTTATCCGATCCTTGTCCAGATATTGTTACCCTGAATCCTATGTAGCTCAGGCTCATGTAGTGCTTAGCCCTGCTTAAACACGGTAGAAGTCTGGTGATTTCCTATCACCTGCGAGATATAGGAAGATACATGTGGCACGGTTGGCTATATTTGCTATCGTGGAAAAGAACCAGTCTTAATTTGAAATGAAGACCGGACGGAGGCTTGCCGGTTTATAGTGACTCCGTCTGTGTCGCTTAAGGACTGATTCTTGGAGCCTTTCCTGTTCATGTTGAACGCATGCCTCTCTCTTAGTTGGCCGGGTTTGGAGACCGACCACGAAGCCGAGTAGCTCAACTCAGGCCAGGAGTCGATAAGTATAAAGTACGCCTCGGAAGGGAGCCGTAGGCGTGAGTCTAAGGGCAGGTGATTTAAAAGTCCTGATCGTCCTGGTAGAAGGGTAATCCCTAAGAGCGCTGACGCTGATTGAACCCGCGAATTTGGTTCCTGAGTTGTACCAAAGGTAACCCACGGCTACCCTTGCTAAGTATGCCAGGGTGAGAGTTAGGAATACCCCCTCAGCTGAGTTGTAATTCGATTCGAGTCGCTGTCTCTCCCGGTTAGTGAGAACTTGACGGGCTTATCTCCAATGTAGATACACTTAATAACATAATGGTTCGGAAATGATGATATGATGATGACAGCCTTATTATACCTGCTATGGTTAATATTGTTTGCTCCTAATAAGTGAGTGCTCTAGTACAGGTGCTAATCTAGTGGACAGGTAAATAATGATAAGCTTGATGCTAAGTTTAAATTGGTTACTATAATCATAAGCTCTTTTATGCAACTATGTCAAGCTAGCCCACCTGAAAAGCCTTGCATGATCCTTGGTGTCTTTTATTTCTGGTTTTGACGGGTAAGTCTAGCTGAGTACCTTCTTGTACTCAGGGTTTATCTCCCACCTGTTGTAGATGACCAGTTCTACTTTGGTTGCTGCAAGTACTGCCTTCTCCTAGCTGGGGATGAAGACTAGACCGTTGGGCACGGTCTCTACTAGTTCTCGTACCTGATAATGCTTTTATGGGACATGACTCAGACTTGGCAATGTAATTGAAAACTATGATGTTTGTACCAAACTATGTTGCTTCCGCACACTCAAACTTGGTTTGTAATATTCTATTTCAACTCTGATGGATGTAATCCGAATGCTACTTGTGAAATGTTGTAACGGATGATGTGTTGTGTTGAATCACTACGATCTTGGTTTGTATGTCGAGAGTTGGTTGAAATCCTTCGTGATTTCCAGACTACTGGGATTATGGGAGCTTAAGTACAGGAATTTGATCACTTCGGTGATTGTTTTTGTACTTACGTTCTTATGATTTGGTCGGTTCTATTACAGAGCTAATCTAGACGCAAGATAGGTGCATGATTTGCGTCGAACGTACCATAGGCTCGGAAATCATGTTGGACGTTACTAATGCAATCCTAGGTGCCATGGGTCATGTGGAATCTCGCTTCTTTTCCGTTTGGAGACAGTGTTAGTGTTAGTTCAAGATAGTTGCGTGGTTTGTGCTAGACGTACCATAGGCTCATAAATCATTTTGGACGCACTTGATGGTACCACTAGGTGACGAGGCTTAAGTGGAAGCTTGTTTCGGTCCATTTGGGGATAGTGCTAATCTTGACGCAAGATCAGTGCATGGTTTGAGTCGAATGAACCATAGGATCATAAATCATTTTGGACACACCCGATGGAACTCCTAGGTGACGTGGGTCATGTGGAATCTCACTTCTTTCCGTTTGGAGACAGTGCTATTTTCGGTGCAAGATAGGTGCATGGTTTGCGCTAGATGTACCATAGGCTTACAAATTGTTTTGGACGCACCCGATGGTACCACTAGATGACAAGGCTCAAGTGGAAGCTCGTTTCGGTCCACTTGGAGATAGTGCTAATCTTGACGCTAGATAACTGCACGGTTTGCGTCGAACGTACCATAGGCTCAGAAATCATTTTGGACGCACCCGATGGAACTCCTAGGTGATGTGGGTCATGTGGAATCTTGCTTCTTTCCATTTGGAGATAGTGTTAGTGTTGGTGCAAGATTGGTGCATGGTTAGGGCTAGACACACCATAGGCTCTAAAAATCATTTTGGATGCACCCGATGGAACTCCTAAGTGACGACGATCAAGTGGAAGCTCGTTTTGGCCATTCGGACATAGTGCTAATCTTTAAGCAAGATAGGTGCACGGTTTGCTTTGAACGTACCATAGGCTCGAAAATCATTTTGGACGCACCCGATGGAACTCCTAGGTGACGTGGGTCATGTGGAATCTCACTTCTTTCCGTTTGGAGATAGTGTTAGTGTCGGTGCAAGATAGGTGCATGGTTTACGCTAGACGTACCATAGGCTCAGAAATCATTTTGGACACACTCGATGGTACCACTAGGTGATGATGATCAAGTGGAAGCTCGTTTCGGCCTTTCGGACATAGTGCTAATCTTTAAGCAAGATAGGTGCACGGTTTGCGTTGAACATACCATAGGATCATAAATCATTTTGGATGCACCCGATGGAACTCCTGGGTGACGTGGGTCATGTGGAATCTCACTTCATTCTGTTTGGAGACAGTGCTATTGTTGGTGCAAGATAGGTGCATGGTTTGCGCTAGATGTACCATAGGCTTACAAATCGTTTTGGACACACCCGATGGTACCACTAGATGACAAGGCTCAAGTGGAAGCTTGTTTCGGTCTGTTTGGAGATAGTGCTAATCTTGACGCAAGATAGGTGCATGGTTTGCGTCGAACATACCATAGGCTAGGAAATCGTTTTGGACGCCCCCATGGAACTCCTAGGTGACGTGGCTCATGTGGAATCTCTCTTCTTCCCGTTTGGAGACAGTGTTCGTGACGGTGCAAGATAGGTGCATGGTTTGCGCTAGACGTAGTACAGGATCTGAAATCATTTTGGACGCACCTGATGGTACCGCTAGGTGACGAGGCTCAAGTGGAAGCTTATTTCGGTCCGTTTGGAGATAGTGCTAACCTTGACGCAAGATAGCTGCACGGTTTGCGTCGAACGTACCACAGGCTCGGAAATCATTTTGGATGCACTCGATGGAACTCCTAGGTGACATGGGTCATGTGGAATCTCGCTTCTTTCCGTTTGGACATAGTGCTCATCTTGACACAAGATAGGCGCACGGTTTTAATCAAACGTACCATAGGATCGAAAATTGCATTGGACACACCCGATGGAACTCCTAGGTGACGTGGGTCATGTGGAATCTCACTTCTTTTCGTTTGGGGATAGTGTTAGTGTCGGTGCAAGATAGGTGCACGGTTTGCGCTACACGTACCATAGGCTCAGAAATCATTTTGGACGCACTCGATGTTACCACTAGGTGACGAGGCTCAAGTGGAAGCTCATTTTGGCCTTTTGGACATAGTGCTAATCTTGACGCAAGATAGGTGCGCGGTTTGCGTCGAAAGTATCATAGGCTTGAAAATCATTTCGGACGCACCCGATGGAACTCCTAGGTGACGTGGGTGATGTGGACTCTCGCTTCTTTCCATTTGGAGACAGTGTTAGTGTCGGTGCAAGATAGCTGCATGGTTTGCACTATACATACCATAGGCTCAGAAATCATTTGGACGCACTCGATGGTACCACTAGGTGACGAGGCTCAAGTGGAAGCTCATTTTGGCCTTTTGGACAAAGAGCTAATCTTGACGCAAGATAGGTGCACGGTTTGCGTCGAACGTACCATAGGCTCAGAAATCGTGTTGGACGCTCCTAATGGAATCCTATGTGACTTGGGTCATGTGGAATCTCACTTCTTTTCCATTTGGAGATAGTGCTAGTGTCGGTGCAAGATAGGTGCACGGTTTGCGCTAGACATACCATAGGCTCAGAAATCATTTTGGACGCACTCGATGGTACCACTAGGTGACGAGGCTCAAGTGGAAGCTCGTTTCGTCCTTTTGGACATAGTGCTAACCTTGATGCAAGATAGGTGCGCGGTTTGTGTCGAACATATCATAGGCTTGAAAATCATTTTGGACGCATCCGATGGAACTCCTAGGTGACGTGGGTGATGTGGAATCTCGCTTCTTTCTGTTTGGAGACAGTGTTAGTCTTAGTGCAAGATAGGTGCATGGTTTGCGCTAGATGTACCATAGGCTTATAAATCGTTTTGGATGCACCTGATGGTACCACTAGATGACAAGGCTCAAGTGGAAGCTCGTTTCGGTCCGTTTGGAGTTAGTGCTAATCTTGACGCAAGATAGGTGCATGGTTTGCGTCGAACATACCATAGGCTCAGAAATCATTTTGGACGCACCCGGTGGAACTTCTAGGTGACGTGGGTCATGTGGAATCTTGCTTCTTTCTGTTTTGAGACAGTGTTACTATCGGTGCAAGATTGGTGCATGGTTTGCGCTAAAGGCTCAGAAATTGTTTTGGATGCACTCCATGGTACCACTAGGTGACGACGATCAAGCGGAAGCTCATTTCAGCCTTTTGGACATAGTGCTAACCTTGATGCAAGATAGTTGCGCGGTTTGCGTCGAACATATCATAGGCTTGAAAATCATTTTCGACTCACCCGATGGAACTCCTAGGTGTGGGTCATGTGGAATCTCACTTCTTTCTGTTTGGAGACAGTGCTATTGTCAGTGCAAGATAGGTGCATGGTTTGCGCTAGATGTACCATAGGCTTACAAATCGTTTTGGACGCACCCGATGGTACCACTAGATGACGAGGCTCAAGTGGAAGCTTGTTTCGGTCCGTTTGGAGATAGTGC
The DNA here is from genome assembly GCF_019320115.1 of Miscanthus floridulus. Taxonomy (NCBI): domain Eukaryota; kingdom Viridiplantae; phylum Streptophyta; class Magnoliopsida; order Poales; family Poaceae; genus Miscanthus; species Miscanthus floridulus. Next base: position 62,774,375 of record NC_089586.1, on the reverse strand, counting down.
TAATCTTGACGCAAGATAGGTGCATGGTTTGTGTCAAACATACCATAGGCTAGGAAATCGTTTTGGACGCCCCGATGGAACTCCTAGGTGACGTGGCTCATGTGGAATCTCTCTTCTTCCTGTTTGGAGACAGTGTTAGTGATGGTGCAAGATAGGTGCATGGTTTGCGCTAGACGTAGTACAGGATCTGAAATCGTTTTGGACGCACCTGATGGTACCACTAGGTGACGAGGCTCAACTGGAAGCTCGTTTCGGTCCGTTTGGAGATAGTGCTAACCTTGACGCAAGATAGCTGCACGGTTTGCGTCGAACGTACCACTGGCTTGGAAATCATTTTGGTCGCACTCGATGGAACTCCTTGGTGACGTGGGTCATGTGGAATCTCGCTTCTTTCCATTTGGACATAGTTCTCATCTTGTCGCAAGATAGGCGCACGGTTTTAATCAAACGTACCATAGGATCAAAAAATGCATTGGACGCACCCGATAGAACTCCTAGGTGACGTGGGTCATGTGGAATCTCGCTTCTTTCTGTTTGGGGACAGTCTTAGTGTCGGTGCAAGATAGGTGCACGGTTTGCGCTAGACGTACCATAGGCTCAGAAATCGTTTTGGACGCACTCGATGTTACCACTAGGTGACGAGGCTCAAGTGGAAGCTCATTTCGGCCTTTCGGACATAGTGCTAATTTTGACGCAAGATAGTGCGCGGTTTGCGTCGAAAGTATCATAGGCTTGAAAATCATTTCGGATGCACCCGATGGAACTCCTAGGTGACGTGGGTGATGTGGACTCTAGCTTCTTTCCATTTGGAGACAGTGTTAGTGTCGGTGCAAGATAGCTGCATGGTTTGCACTATACATACCATAGGCTCAGAAATCATTTGGACGCACTCAATGGTACCACTAGGTGACGAGGCTCAAGTGAAAGCTCATTTCGGCCTTTTGGACAAAGAGCTAATCTTGACGCAAGATAGGTGCACGGTTTGCGTCGAACGTACCATAGGCTCAAAAATCGTGTTGGACGCTCCTAATGGAATGCTAGGTGACTTTGGTCATGTGGAATCTAGCTTCTTTTCCATTTGGAGACAGTGTTAGTGTCGGTGCAAGATAGGTGCACGGATTGCGCTAGACGTACCATAGGCTCAGAAATCATTTTGGACGCACTCGATAGTACCACTAGGTGACAAGGCTCAAGTGGAAGCTCATTTCGACCTTTTGGACATAGTGCTAACCTTGATGCAAGATAGGTGCGCGGTTTGCGTCGAACATATCATAGGCTTGAAAATCATTTTGGACGCACCCGATGGAACTCCTAGGTGACGTGGGTGATGTGGAATCTCGCTTCTTTCTGTTTGGAGACAATGTTAATGTCGGTGCAAGATAGGTGCATCGTTTGTGCTACATAGGCTTACAAATTGTTTTGGACGCACCCGATGGTGCCACTAGATGACGATGCTTAAGTGGAAGCTCGTTTCAGTCCGTTTGGAGATAGTGCTAATCTTTACGCAAGATAGGTGCATGGTTTGCGCTAGATGTACCACAGGCTAGGAAATCGTTTTGGACGCACCCGATGGTACCACTATATGATGAGGCTCAAGTGAAAGCTTGTTTCGGTCCATTTGAAGATAGGGCTAATCATGACGCAAGATAGGTGCGCGGTTTGCGTCGAACGTATCATAGGCTTGAAAATCATTTTGGACGCACCCGATGGAACTCCTAGGTGACTTGGGTGATGTGGAATCTCGCTTCTTTCTGTTTGGAGACAGTGTTAGTGTCGGTGCAAGATAGCTGTATGGTTTGCACTATACATACCATAGGCTTAGAAATCATTTGGACACACTCGATGGTACCACTAGGTGACGAGGCTCAAGTGGAAGCTCGTTTCGGCCTTTCGGACATAGAGCTAATCTTGACGCAAGATAGATGCACGGTTTGCGTCGAACGTACCATAGGCTCAAAAATTGTGTTAGATGCTCCTAATGGAATCCTAGGTGACTTGGGTCATGTGGAATATCGCTTCTTTTCCATTTGGAGACAGTGTTAGTCTCGGCGCAAGATAGGTACGTGGTTTGCGCTAGACGTACCATAGGCTCAGAAATCGTTTTGGACGCTCTCAATAGTACCACTAGGTGACGAGGCTCAAGTGGAATCTCGTTTTGGCCTTTCGGACATAGTGCTAATCTTGATGCAAGATAGGTGCATGGTTTGCGTCGAACAGACCATAGGCTAGGAAATCGTTTTGGACGCACCCGATGGAACTCCTAGGTGACACGTGGGTCATGTGGAATCTCACTTCTTTCCGTTTGGAGACAGTGTTACTGTCAGTGCAAGATAGGTGCATGGTTTGCGCTAGATGTACGATAGGCTTACAAATCATTTTGGACGCACCGAATGGTACCACTAGATGATGAGGCTCAAGTGAAGCTTGTTTTGGTCCATTTAGAGATAGCGCTAATCTTGACGCAAGATAGGTGCACGGTTTGCGTCGAACGTACCATAGGTTCGAACATCATTTTGGACGCACCCAATGGAACTCCAAGGTGACGTGGGTCATGTGGAATCTCTCTTCTTTCTGTTTGGAGATAGTGTTGGTGCAAGATAGGTGCATGATTTGCGCTAGACGTACCATAGGATCTGAAATCGTTTTGGACGCACCTGATGGTACCACTAGGTGACACGGCTCAAGTGCAAGCTTGTTTCGGCCCACATAAAGATAGTGCTAATCTTGACGCAAGATAGTTGCATGGTTTGCGTCGAACGTATCATAGGCTCGAAAATCATTTTGGACACACTCGATGGAACTCCTAGGTGACGTGGGTGATGTGGAATCTCACTTCTTTCCGTTTGGAGATAGTGTTAGTGTCAGTGCAGGATAGGGGCATGGTTTGCACTAGACATACCATAGGCTTAGAAACCGTTCTGGACGCACTCGATGGTACCACTAGGTGACGAGGCTCAAAAATCATTTTGGACGCACTCGATGGTACCACTAGATGACAAGGCTCAAGTGGAAGCTCGTTTTGGCCTTTCAGACATAGTGCCCATCTTCAAGCAAGATAGGTGCACGGTTTGCGTCGAACGTACCATAGGATCAGAAATCATTTTGGATGCAACCGATGAAACTCCTAGGTGACATGGGTCATGTGGAATCTCACTTCTTTCCATTTGGAGACTGTGTTATTGTTGGTGCAAGATAGGTGCATGGTTTGCGACAGACGTACCATAGGCTCAGAAATCGTTTTGGGCGAACCCTATGGTACCACTAGGTGACGAGGCTCAAGTGGAAGCTTGTTTTGGCCCGTTTGGAGATAGTGCTAATCTTGACGCAAGATAGGTGCACGGTTTTCATCAAACGTACCATAGTATCAGAAATTGTTTTGGATGCACCCGATGGAACTCCTAGGTGACATGGGTCATGTGGAATCTCGCTTCTTTCCATTTGGTGTCAGTGCAAGATAGGTGCACGATTTGCGCTAGACGTACCATAGGCTCAGAAATCATTTTGGACGCACTCGATGGTACCACTAGGTGACAAGGCTCAAGTGGAAGCTCGTTTCGGCCTTTTGGACATAGTGCTAATCTTGATGCAAGATAGGTGCACGGTTTGCGTCAAATGTACCATAGGCTCAGAAATCATTTTGGACGCACCTGACGGAACTCCTAGGTGACATGGGTGATGTGGAATCTCACTTCTTTTTCGTTTGGAGACAGTGTTAGTGTCGGTGCAAGATAGGTGCATAGTTTGCGCTAGACGTACCATAGGCTCAAAAATCATTTTGGACGCACTCGATGGTACCACTTGGTGACGAGGCTCAAGTGGAAGCTCGTTTCGACCTTTCGGACATAGTGCTAATCTTGAAGCAAGATAGGTGCACAATTTGCATTGAACGTACCATAGGATCGGAAATCATTTTGGACGCACCCGATGGAACTCCTAGGTGACGTGGGTCACGTGGAATCTCACTTCTTGCCGTTTGGAGACAGTGTTAGTGTCGGTGCAAGATAGGTGCATGGTTTGCGCTAGACATTCAATAGGCTCAGAAATTGTTTTGGGCGCACCCGATGGTACGACTAGGTGACGAGGCTCAAGTGGAAGCTCGTTTCAGTCCATTTGGAGATAGTGCTAATCTTGACGCAAGATAGGTGCACGGTTTGCGTCGAATGTACCATAGGATCAAAAATCGTTTTGGACGCACTCGATGGAACTCCTAGGTGACGTGGGTCTGTGGAATCTCGCATCTTTCTATTTGGTGACAGTGTTAGTGTCAGCGCAAGATAGGTGCACGGTTTGGGCTAGACATACCATGGGATGAGAAAACATTTTGGCCGCACTCGGTGGTACCACTAGGTGACACGGCTCAAGTGGAAGCTCGTTTTGGCCTTTCGGACATAGTGCTAATCTTAAAGCAAGATAGGTGCACGGTTTGCGTCGAACACACCATAGGCTAGGAAATGATTTTTGACGCACCCGATGGAACTTCTAGGTGACATGGGTCATGTGGAACCTCACTTCTTTCTATTTAGAGATAGTGTTGGAGTCAGTGCAAGATAGGTGCATGGTTTGCACTAGATGTACCATAGGATTACAAAATCGTTTTGGACGCAACCGATGGTACCACTAGATGACGAGGATCAAGTGAAGCTTGTTTCGGTCTGTTTGGACATAGTGCTAATCATGAGGCAACATAGGTGCATGATTTGCGTCGAATGTACCATAGGTTCGAACATCATTTTGGACGCACCCAATGGAACTCCTAGGTGACGTGGGTCATGTGGAATCTCTCTTCTTTCTGTTTGGAGACAGTGCTGGTGCAAGATAGGTGCATGATTTGCGCTAGACGTACCATAGGATCTAAAATCATTTTGGACGCACCTGATGGTACCACTAGGTGACAAGGCTCAAGTGCAAGCTTGTTTCGGCCCGTATGAAGATAGTGCTAATCTTGACGCAAGATAGTTGCATGGTTTGCGTCGAACGTATCATAGGCTCGAAAATCATTTTGGACGCACTCGATGGAACTACTAGGTGACATGGGTGATGTGGAATCTCACTTCTTTCTGTTTGGAGACAGTGTTAGTGTCAGTGCAGGATAGGGGCATGGTTTGCACTAGACATACCATAGGCTCAGAAACCGTTCTGGACGCACTCGATGGTACAACTAGGTGACGAGGCTCAGAAATCATTTTGGACGCACTCACTGGTACCACTAGATGACAAGGCTCAAGTGGAAGCTCATTTTGTCCTTTCAGACATAGTGCTCATCTTTAAGCAAGATAGGTGCACGGTTTGCGTCGAACGTACCATAGGATCGGAAATCATTTTGGACGCAACCGATGGAACTCCTAGGTGACATGGGTCATGTGGAATCTCACTTCTTTCCATTTGGAGACTGTGTTATTGTTGGTGCAAGATAGGTGCATGGTTTCCGCTAGACGTACCATAGGCTCAGAAATCATTTTGGGTGAACCCTATGGTACCACTAGGTGACGAGGCTCAAGTGGAAGCTCGTTTTGGCCCATTTGGAGATAGTGCTAATCTTGACGCAAGATAGGCGCACGGTTTTCATCAAACGTACCATAGTATCAGAAAATTGTTTTGGATGCACCCGATGGAACTCCTAGGTGACATGGGTCATGTGGAATCTCGCTTCTTTCCGTTTGGTGACAGTGATAGTGTCGGTGTAAGATAGGTGCACGGTTTGCGCTAGACGTACCATAGGCTCAGAAATCATTTTGGACGCACTCGATGGTACCACTAGGTGACAAGGCTCAATTGGAAGCTCATTTCAGCCTTTTGGACATAGTGCTAATCTTGACGCAAGATAGGTGCACGGTTTGCATCAAAAGTACCATAGGCTCAGAAATCATTTTGGATGCACCTGATGGAACTCCTAGGTGACGTGGGTGATGTGGAATCTCACTTCTTTTTCATTTGGAGACAGTGTTAGTGTCGGTGCAAGATAGGTGCATAGTTTGCACTAGACGTGCCATAGGCTCAAAAATCATTTTGGACGCACTCGTTGGTGACGAGGCTCAAGTGGAAGCTCGTTTCGACCTTTCGGACATAGTGCTAATCTTGAAGCAAGATAGGTGCACAGTTTGCATCGAACGTACCATAGGATCAGAAATCATTTTGGACGCACCTGATGGAACTCGTAGGTGACGTGGGTCATGTGGAATCTCACTTCTTGCCGTTTGGAGACAGTGTTAGTGTCGGTGCTAGATAGGTGCATGGTTTGCGCTAGACGTACCATAGGCTTAGAAATCATTTTGGGCGCACCCGATGGTACGACTAGGTGATGAGGCTCAAGTGGAAGCTCATTTCAGCCATTTGGAAATAGTGCTAATCTTGACGCAAGATAGGTGCATGGTTTGCGTCGAACGTACCATAGGATCGAAAATCATTTTGGACGCACCCGATGGAACTCCTAGGTGACGTGGGTTTTTTCCGTTTGGAGATAGTGTTAGTGTCGGTGTAGGATAGGTGCGTGGTTTGCGCTAGATGTACCATAGGCTTACAAATCATTTTGGACGCACCCGATGGTGCCACTAGATGACGATGCTCAAGTGGAAGCTCGTTTTGGTCTGTTTGGAGATAGTGCTAACCTTGACGCAAGATAGGTGCATGGTTTGCGTCGAACACACCATAGGCTAGGAAATCATTTTGGACGCACCCAATGGAACTTCTAGGTGACGTGGGTCATGTGGAACCTCACTTCTTTCCATTTGGTGACAGTGTTGGAGTCAGTGCAAGATAGGTGCATGGTTTGCACTAGATGTACCATAGGATTACAAATCGTTTTGGACACAACCGATGGTACCACTAGATGACGAGGCTCAAGTGAAGCTTGTTTCGGTCCGTTTGGAGATAGTGCTAATCTTGACGCAAGATAGGTGCACGGTTTGCGTCGAACGTACCATAGGCTCGGACATCATTTTGGACGCACCCAATGGAACTCCTAGGTGACGTGGGTCATGTGGAATCTCTCTCCTTTCTGTTTGGAGACAGTGTTGGTGCAAGATAGGTGCATGATTTGCGCTAGACGTACCATAGGATCTGAAATCATTTTGGACGCACCTGATGGTACCACTAGGTGACAAGGCTCAAGAGCAAGCTTGTTTTGGCCCGTTTAGAGATAGTGCTAATCTAGACGCAAGATAGTTACACGGTTTGCGTCGAACGTATCATAGGCTCAAAAATCATTTTGGACGCATCCAACAGAACTCCTAGGTGACGTGGGTCATGTGGAATCTCGCTTCTTTCCGTTTGGAGACAGTGTTAGTGTCGGTGCAAGATAGGTGCACGGTTTGCGCTAGACGTACCATAGGCTCAGAAATCATTTTGGACGCACTCGATGGTACCACTAGGTGACACGGCTCAAGTGGAAGCTCGTTTCGGCCTTTCGGACATGGAGCTAACCTTGACGCAAGATAGGTGCACGGTTTGCGTCGAACGTACCATAGGCTCAGAAATTGTTTTAGACGCACCCGATGGAACTCCTAGGTGATGTGGGTCATGTGGAATCTCGCTTCTTTCCATTTGGAGATAGTGTTGGAGTCGGTGCAAGATAGGTGCATGGTTTGCACTAGATGTACCATAGGGTTACAAATCATTTTGGATGCAACCGATGGTACCACTAGATGACGAGGCTCAAGTGAAGCTTGTTTCGGTCCGTTTGGAGATAGTGCTAACCTTGACGCAAGATAGCTGCATGGTTTGTGTTGAACACACCATAGGCTAGGAAATCATTTTGGACGCACCCAGTGGAACTTCTAGGTGACGTGAGTCATGTGGAACCTCACTTCTTTCCATTTGGTGACAGTGTTGGAGTCAGTGCAAGATAGGTGCATGGTTTGCACTAGATGTACCATAGGATTACAAATCGTTTTGGACACAACCGATGGTACCACTAGATGACGAGGCTCAAGTGAAGCTTGTTTCGGTCCGTTTGGAGATAGTGCTAATCTTGACGCAAGATAGGTGCATGGTTTGCGTCGAACGTACCATAGGCTAGACATCGTTTTGGACGCACCCAGTGGAACTCCTAGGTGACGTGGGTCATGTGGAATCTCTATTCTTTCTGTTTGGAGACAGTGTTGGTGCAAGATAGATGCATAGTTTGCGCTAGACGTACCATGGGATCTAAAATCATTTTGGACGCACCTGATGGTACCACTAGGTGACAAGGCTCAAGTGCAAGCTTGTTTCGGCCCGTTTAGAGATAGTGCTAATCTAGACGCAAGATAGTTGCACGGTTTGCGTCGAACGTATCATAGGCTTGAAAATCGTTTTGGACGCACCTGATGGAACTCCTAGGTGACGTGGGTGATGTGGAATCTCGCTTCTTTCCGTTTGGAAACAGTGTTAGTGTCGGTGTAGGATAGGTGCATGGTTTGCACTAGACATACCATAGGCTCAAAAACCGTTTTGGATGCACTCGATGGTACCACTAGGTGACGAGGCTCAAGTGGAAGCTTGTTTCGGCCTTTCGGATATAGTGCTAATCTTGAAGCAAGATAGGTGCACAGTTTGCATCGAACGTACCATAGGATTGAATATCATTTTGGACGCACCCGATGGAACTCCTAAGTGACATGGGTCATGTGCAATCTCACTTCTTGCCGTTTGGAGGCAGTGTTAGTGTCGGTGCAAGATAGGTGCATGGTTTGCGCTAGACGTACCATAGGATTAGAAATTGTTTTGGGCGCACCCGATGGTACGACTAGGTGACGAGGCTCAAGTGGAAGCTCGTTTCAGTCTGTTTGGAGATAGTGCTAATCTTGACGCAACATAGGCACACAGTTTTCATCAAACGTACCATAGGATCAAAAATCGTTTTGGACGCACTCGATGAAACTCCTAGGTGACGTGGGTCTGTGGAATCTCGCATCTTTCCGTTTGGTGACAGTGTTAGTGTCAGCACAAGATAGGTGCTCGGTTAGGGCTAGACGTACCATGGGATGAGAAAACATTTTGGCCGCACTCGGTGGTACCACTAGGTGACACGGCTCAAGTGGAAGCTTGTTTTGGCCTTTCGGACATAGTGCTAATCTTAAAGCAAGATAGGTGCACGGTTTGCGTCGAACACACCATAGGCTAGGAAATCATTTTGGACGCACCCGATGGAACTTCTAGGTGACGTGGGTCATGTGGAACCTCACTTCTTTCTATTTAGCGATAGTGTTGGAGTCGGTGCAAGATAGGTGCATGGTTTGTACTAGATGTACCATAGGATTACAAAATCGTTTTGAACGCAACCGATGGTACCACTAGATGACAAGGATCAAGTGAAGCTTGTTTCGGTCTATTTGGACATAGTGCTAATCATGACGCAAGATAGGTGCATGATTTGTGTCGAATGTACCAAAGGTTCGAACATCATTTTGGATGCACCCAATGGAACTCCTAGGTGACGTGGGTCATGTGGAATCTCTCTTCTTTCTGTTTGGAGACAGTGTTGGTGCAAGATAGGTGCATAATTTGCGCTAGACGTACCATAGGATCTGAAATCGTTTTGGACGCACCTGATGGTACCACTAGGTGACAAGGCTCAAGTGCAAGCTTGTTTCAGCCTGTATGAAGATAGTGCTAATCTTGACACAAGATAGTTGCATGGTTTGCGTCGAACGTATCATAGGCTCGAAAATCATTTTGGACGCACTCGATGGAACTACTAGGTGACGTGGGTGATGTGGAATCTCACTTCTTTCTGTTTGGAGATAGTGTTAGTGTCAGTGCAGGATAGGGGCATGGTTTGCACTAGACATACCATAGGCTCAGAAACCGTTCTGGACGCACTCGATGGTACAACTAGGTGACGAGGCTCAGAAATCATTTTGGACGCACTCACTGGTACCACTAGATGACAAGGCTCAAGTGGAAGCTCATTTTGGCCTTTCAGACATAGTGCTCATCTTTAAGCAAGATAGGTGCACGGTTTGCGTCGAACGTACCATAGGATTGGAAATCATTTTGGATGCAACCGATGGAACTCCTAGGTGACATGGGTCATGTGGAATCTCACTTCTTTCCGTTTGGAGACTGTGTTATTGTTGGTGCAAGATAGGTGCATGGTTTCCGCTAGACGTACCATAGGCTCAGAAATCATTTTGGGTGAACCCTATGGTACCACTAGGTGACGAGGCTCAAGTGGAAGCTCGTTTTGGCCCGTTTGGAGATAGTGCTAATCTTGACGCAAGATAGGCGCACGGTTTTCATCAAACGTACCATAGTATCAGAAAATTGTTTTGGATGCACCCGATGGAACTCCTAGGTGACATGGGTCATGTGGAATCTCACGTCTTTCTGTTTGGTGACAGTGATAGTGTCGGTGTAAGATAGGTGCACGGTTTGCGCTAGACGTACCATAGGCTCAGAAATCATTTTGGACGCACTCGATGGTACCACTAGGTGACAAGGCTCAATTGGAAGCTCATTTCAGCCTTTTGGACATAGTGCCAATCTTGACGCAAGATAGGTGCATGGTTTGCATCAAAAGTACCATAGGCTCAGAAATCATTTTGGACGCACCTGATGGAACTCCTAGGTGACGTGGGTGATGTGGAATCTCACTTCTTTTTCATTTGGAGACAGTGTTAGTGTCGGTGCAAGATAGGTGCATAGTTTGCGCTAGACGTACCATAGGCTCAAAAATCATTTTGGACGCACTCGTTGGTGACGAGGCTCAAGTGGAAGCTCGTTTCGACCTTTCGGACATAGTGCTAATCTTGAAGCAAGATAGGTGCACAGTTTGCATCGAACGTACCATAGGATCGGAAATCATTTTGGACGCACCCGATGGAACTCGTAGGTGACGTGGGTCATGTGGAATCTCACTTCTTGCCGTTTGGAGACAGTGTTAGTGTCGGTGCAAGATAGGTGCATGGTTTGCGCTAGACGTACCATAGGCTCAGAAATCATTTTGGGCGCACCCGATGGTACGACTAGGTGATGAGGCTCAAGTGGAAGCTCATTTCAGCCATTTGGAAATAGTGCTAATCTTGACGCAAGATAGGTGCATGGTTTGCGTCGAACGTACCATAGGATCAAAAATCATTTTGGACGCACCCGATGGAACTCCTAGGTGACGTGGGTTTTTTCCGTTTGGAGATAGTGTTAGTGTCGGTGTAGGATAGGTGCGTGGTTTGCGCTAGATGTACCATAGGCTTACAAATCATTTTGGACGCACCCGATGGTGCCACTAGATGATGATGCTCAAGTGGAAGCTCGTTTTGGTCTGTTTGGAGATAGTGCTAACCTTGACGCAAGATAGGCGCATGGTTTGCGTCAAACACACCATAGGCTAGGAAATAATTTTGAACGCACCCAATCGAACTTCTAGGTGACGTGGGTCATGTGGAACCTCACTTCTTTCCATTTGGTGACAGTGTTGAAGTCAGTGCAAGATAGGTGCATGGTTTGCACTAGATGTACCATAGGATTACAAATCGTTTTGGACACAACCGATGGTACCACTAGATGACGAGGCTCAAGTGAAGCTTGTTTCGGTCCGTTTGGAGATAGTGCTAATCTTGACGCAAGATAGGTGCACGGTTTGCGTCGAACGTACCATAGGCTCGGACATCATTTTGGACGCACCCAATGGAACTCCTAGGTGACGTGGGTCATGTGGAATCTCTCTCCTTTCTGTTTGGAGACAGTGTTGGTGCAAGATAGGTGCATGGTTTGCGCTAGACGTACCATAGGATCTGAAATCATTTTGGACGCACCTGATGGTACCACTAGGTGACAAGGCTCAAGAGCAAGCTTGTTTTGGCCCGTTTAGAGATAGTGCTAATCTAGACGCAAGATAGTTGCACGGTTTGCGTCGAACGTATCATAGGCTCAAAAATCATTTTGGACGCACCCAACAGAACTCCTAGGTGACGTGGGTCATGTGGAATCTCGCTTCTTTCCGTTTGGAGACAGTGTTAGTGTCGGTGCAAGATAGGTGCACGGTTTGCGCTAGACGTACCATAGGCTCAGAAATCATTTTGGACGCACTCGATGGTACCACTAGGTGACACGGCTCAAGTGGAAGCTCGTTTCGGCCTTTCGGACATGGAGCTAACCTTGACACAAGATAGGTGCACGGTTTGCGTCGAACGTACCATAGGCTCAGAAATCGTTTTAGACGCACCCGATGGAACTCCTAGGTGATGTGTGTCATGTGGAATCTCGCTTCTTTCCATTTGGAGATAGAGTTGGAGTCGGTGCAAGATAGGTGCATGGTTTGCACTAGATGTACCATAGGGTTACAAATCATTTTGGATGTAACCGATGGTACCACTAGATGACGAGGCTCAAGTGAAGCTTGTTTCGGTCCGTTTGGAGATAGTGCTAATCTTGACGCAAGATAGGTGCACGGTTTGCGTCGAACGTACCATAGGCTCTGACATCATTTTGGACGCACTCAATGGAACTCCTAGGTGACGTGGGTCATGTGGAATCTCTTTTCTTTCTGTTTGGAGACAGTGTTGGTGCAAGATAGGTGCATGATTTGCGCTAGACGCACCATAGGATCTGAAATCGTTTTGGACGCATCTGATGGTACCACTAGGTGATGAGGCTCAAGTGGAAGCTCGTTTCGGTCCGTTTGGAGATAGCTGTATGTTTTGCGTCGATTGTGCCATAGGCTCAGAAATTATTTGGACGCAACCAATGGAACTCCTAGGTGATGTGGGTCATGTGGAATCTCACTTCTTTCCATTTGGAGATAGTGTTAGTGTCGGTGCAAGATAGGTGAATGGTTTACGCTAGATGTACCATAGGCTTACAAATCATTTTGGACACAACCGATGGCGCCACTAGATGACAATGCTCAAGTGGAAGCTTGTTTTAGTCTGTTTGGAGATAGTGCTAACCTTGACGCAAGATAGGTGCATGGTTTGCGTCGAACGTACCATAGGATCAGAAATCATTTTGGACGCAACCGATGGAACTCCTTGGTGACATGGGTCACGTGGGATCTCACTTCTTTCCGTTTAGAGACAGTGTTATTGTCGGTGCAAGATAGGTGCATGGTTTACGCTAGACATACCATAGGTTCCTAAATTGTTTTAGGCGCACCCTATGGAACCACTAGGTGACGAGGCTCAAGTGGAAGCTCGTTTCGGCCCGTTTGGAGATAGTGCTAATCTTGACGCAAGATAGGCACACGGTTTTCATCAAATGTACCATAGGATCAGAAATTGTTTTGGATGCACCCGATAGAACTCCTAGGTGACATGGGTCATGTGGAATCTCGCTTCTTTCCGTTTGGTGACAGTGTTAGTGTCGGTGCAGGATAGGTGCACGGTTTGCGCTAGACGTACCATAGGCTCAGAAATCATTTTGGACGCACTCGATGGTACCAGTAGGTGACGAGGCTCAAGTGGAAGCTCGTTTCGGCCTTTTGGACATAGTGCTAATCTTGACGCAAGATAGGTGCACGGTTTGCGTTGAACGTATCATAGGCTCAAAAATCATTTTGGACGCACTCGATGGAACTCCTAGGTGACGTGGGTGATGTGGAATCTCGCTTTTTTCTGTTTGGAGACAGTGTTAGTGTTGGTGCAAGATAGGTTCATGGTTTGCGCTAGATGTACCATAGGCTTACAAGATAGGAGATGTATTATTTGGACACACTCGATGGTACCACTAGGTGACGAGGCTCAAGTGGAAGCTCGTTTCGGCCTTTTGGACATAGTGCTAATCTTGAAGCAAGATAGGTGCATCATTTGCATCGAACGTACCATAGGATCAAAAATCATTTTGGACGCTCCCGATGGAACTCCTAGGTGACGTGGGTCATGTGGAATCTCACTTCTTGCCGTTTGGAGATAGTGTTAGTGTTGGTGCAAGATAGGTGCATGGTTTGCGCTAGACGTACCATAGGCTCAGAAATCGTTTTGGGCGCACCCGATATTACGACTAGGTGATGAGCCTCAAGTGGAAGCTCATTTTAGTCCATTTGGAGATAGTGCTAATCTTGACGCAAGATAGGCACACGGTTTTCATCAAACGTACCATAGGATCAGAAATCGTTTTGGATGTACCCGTTGGAACTGCTTGATGACGTGGGTCAAGTGGAATCTCGCATCTTTCCATTTGGTGACAGTGTTAGTATCGGTGCAAGATAGGTGCATGGTTTGGGCTAGACGTACCATTGGATGAGATATCATTTTCGATGCACTCGATGGTACCACTAGGTGACGAGGCTCAAGTGGAAGCTCGTTTCGGCCTTTCGGACATAGTGCTAATCTTGAAGCAAGATAGGTGCACAGTTTGCGTCAAACGTACCATTGGATCGGAAATCATTTTGGACGCACCCGATGGAACTCCAAGGTGACGTGGGTTTTTTCCGTTTGGAGAGAGTGTTAGTGTCGGTGCAAGATAGGTGCGTGGTTTGTGCTAGATGTACCATAGGCTTACAAATCATTTTGGACACACCCGATGGTGCCACTAGATGACAATGCTCAAGTGGAAGCTTGTTTTGGTCTGTTTGGAGATAGTGCTAACCTTGACGCAAGATAGGTGCATGGTTTGCGTCGAACACACCATAGGCTAGGAAATTATTTTGGACGCACCCGATGGAACTTCTAGGTGACGTGGGTCATGTGGAACCTCACTTCTTTCCATTTGGAGATAGTGTTGGAGTCGATGCAAGATAGGTGCATGGTTTGCACTAGATGTACCATAGGATTACAAATCATTTTGGATGCAACCGATCGTACCACTAGATGACGAGGCTCAAGTGAAGCTTGTTTCGGTCCGTTTGGAGATAGTGCTAATCTTGATGCAAGATAGGTGCACGGTTTGCGTTGAACATACCATAGGCTCGGACATCATTTTGGACGCACCCAATGGAACTACTAGGTGACGTGGGTCATGTGGAATCTCTCTTCTTTCTGTTAGGAGACTGTTGGTGCAAGATAGGTGCATGGTTTGCGCTAGATGTACCATAGGATCTGAAATCATTTTGGATGCACCTTATGGTACCACTAGGTGACAAGGCTCAAGTGCAAGCTTGTTTCGGCCCATTTAGAGATAGTGCTAATCTTGACACAAGAGAGTTGCATGGTTTGCGTCAAACGTATCGTAGGCTCAAAAATTGTTTTGGACGCACCCGATGGAACTCCTAGGTGACATGGGTGATGTGGAATCTCGCTTCTTTCCATTTGGAGATAGTGTTTGAGTTGGTGCAGGATAGGTGCATGGTTTGCACAAGACATACCATAGGCTCAGAAACTATTTTGGATGCACTCAATGGTACCATTAGGTGATGAGGCTCAGAAATCATTTTGGACGCACTCGATGGTACCACTAGATGACAAGGCTCAAGTGGAAGCTCGTTTTGGCCTTTCGAACATAGTGCTCATCTTGAAGCAAGATAGGTGCACGGTTTGCGTCAAACGTACCGTAGGATCGGAAATCATTTTGGACGCAACCGATGGAACTCCTTGGTGACATGGGTCACGTGGAATCTCACTTCTTTCCGTTTTGAGATAGTGTTATTGTCGGTGCAAGATAGGTGCATGGTTTGCGCTAGACATACCATAGGCTTCGAAATCATTTTGGGCGCACCCTATGGTACCACTAGGTGACGAGGCTCAAGTGGAAGCTCGTTTCGGCCCGTTTGGAGATAGTGCTAATCTTGACACAAGGTAGGCACACGGTTTTCATCAAACGTACCAAAGGATAGGAAATTGTTTTGGATGCACCCGATGGAACTCCTAGGTGACATGGGTCATGTGGAATCTCGCTTCTTTCCGTTTGGTGATAGTGTTAGTGTCGGTGCAAGATAGGTGCACGGTTAGCGCTAGGCGTACCATAGGCTTAGAAATCGTTTTGGATGCACTTGATGGTACCAGTAGGTGACGAGGCTCAAGTGGAAGCTCGTTTCGGCCTTTTGGACATAGTGCTAATGTTGACACAAGATAGGTGCACGGTTTGCGTTGAACATATCATAGGCTCAAAAATTGTTTTGGACGCACTCGACGGAACTCCTAGGTGATGTGGGTGATGTGGAATCTCGCTTTTTTCTGTTTGGAGACAGTGTTAGTGTCGGTGCAAGATAGGTGCATGGTTTGCGCTAGATGTACCATAGGCTTACAAGATAGGTGATGTATCATTTGGACACACTCGATGGTACCACTAGGTGACGAGGCTCAAGTGGAAGCTCCTTTCGGCCTTTCAGACATAGTGCTAATCTTGAAGCAAGATAGGTGCATCGTTTGCATCGAACGTACCATAAGATCGGAAATCATTTTGGATGCTCCCGATGGAACTCCTAGGTGACGTGGGTCATGTGGAATCTCACTTCTTGCCGTTGGAGACAGTGTTAGTGTCCGTGCAAGATAGGTGCTTGGTTTGTGCTAGACGTACCATAGGCTTAGAAATTGTTTTAGGCGCACCCGATGGTACGACTAGGTGACGAGGCTCAAGTGGAAGCTCGTTTCAGTCCGTTTGGAGATAGTGCTAATCTTGACACAAGATAGGCACACGGTTTTCATCAAACGAACCATACGATCATAAATCATTTTGGACGCACCCGATGGAACTCCTAGGTGACGTGGGTCATGTGGAATCTCGCATCTTTCCGTTTGGTGACAGTGTTAGTGTCGGTGCAAGATAGGTGCACGGTTTGTGCTAGACGTACCATAGGATGAGAAATCATTTTGGCCGCACTTGATGGTACCACTAGGTGAGAAGGCTCAAGTGGAAGCTCGTTTTGGCCTTTCAGACAGAGTGCTCACCTTGAAACAAGATAGGTGCACGGTTTGCGTCGAACATACTATAGGGTCAGAAATCATTTTGGACGCAACCGACGGAACTCCTAGGTGATGTGGGTCATGTGGAATCTCGCTTCTTTCCATTTGGAGACAGTGTTGGTGTCGGTGCAAGATAGGTGTATGGTTTGCACTAGACATACCAAATGGTCATAAATCGTTTTGGACGCTCTCGATGGTACCACTAGGTGACAAGGCTCAAGTGGAAGCTCGTTTCGGCCTTTCAGACATGGAGCTAAACTTGACGCAAGATAGGTGCACGGTTTGCGTCGAACGTATCATAGGCTCAAAAATTGTTTTGGACACACCCGATGAAACTCCTAGGTTACGTGGGTGATGTGGAATCTCGCTTCTTTCCGTTTGGAGACAATGTTAGTGTCAGTGCAAGATAGGTGCACGGTTTGGGCTAGATGTACCATAGGCTCAGAAATCATTTTGGACGCACTCGATGGTACCACTAGGTGACGCGGCTCAAGTGGAAGCTCGTTTCAACCTTTCGGACATAGAGCTAACCTTGATGCAAGGTAGGTGCACGGTTTGCATCGAATGTACCATAGGCTCGAAAATCATTTTGGACGCACCTGATGGAATCCTAGGTGGCGTGGGTCATGTGGAATCTCGCATCTTTCCATTTGGTGACAGTGTTTGTGTCGGTGCAAGATAGGTGCATGGTTTGTGCTAGACATACCATAGGCTCAGAAATCATTTTGGACGCATCCTTTGGTACCACTAGGTGATGAGTCTCAAGTGGAAGCTCATTTCAGTCCGTTTGGAAATAGTGCTAATCTTGACGGAAGATAGGCGGATGGTTTTCATCAAACGTACCATAGGATTGGAAATCATTTTGGACGCACCCGATGGAACTCCTAGGTGACGTGGGTCATGTGGAATCTCGCTTCTTGCCGTTGGAGACAGTGTTAGCGTCCGTGCAAGATAGGTGCATGGTTTGCACTAAACGTACCATAGGCTCAGAAATCGTTTTAGGCGCACCCGATGGTACGACTAGGTGATGAGCCTCAAGTGGAAGCTTGTTTCAGTCCGTTTGGAGATAGTGCTAATCTTGACGCAAGATAGGCACACGGTTTTCATCAAACATACCATCGGATCATAAATCGTTTTGGACGCACCCGATGGAACTCCTAGGTGACGTGGGTCATGTGGAATCTCGCATCTTTCCGTTTGGTGATAGTGTTAGTGTCAGTGCAAGATAGGTGCATGGTTTGCGCTAGACGTACCATAGGATGAGAAATCATTTTGGCCACACTCGATGGTACCACTAGGTGAGAAGGCTCAAGTGGAAGCTCGTTTCGGCCTTTTAGACAGAGTGCTCACCTTGAAGCAAGATAGGTGCACGGTTTGCGTTGAACATACTATAGGATCAGAAATCATTTTGGACGCAACCGACGGAACTCCTAGGTGACGTGGGTCATGTGGAATCTCGCTTCTTTCCGTTTGGAGACAGTGTTGGTGTCGGTGCAAGATAGGTGTATGGTTTGCACTAGACATACCATAGGGTCATAAATCATTTTGGATGCTCTCGATGGTACCACTAGGTGACGAGGCTCAAGTGGAAGCTCGTTTCGGCCTTTCAGACATAGAGCTAATCTTGATGCAAGATAGGTGCACGGTTTGCATCTAACGTATGATAGGCTCGAAAATCGTTTTGGACGCACCCGATGGAACTCCTAGGTGACGTGGGTGATGTGGAATCTCGCTTCTTTCCATTTGGAGACAGTGTTAGTGTCAGTGCAAGATAGGTGCACAGTTTAGGCTAGACGTACCATAGGCTCAGAAATCGTTTTGGACGCACTCGATGGTACCACTAGGTGACGCGGCTCAAGTGGAAGCTCGTTTCGAGCTTTCGGACATAGAGCTAACCTTGATGCAAGATAGGTGCACGTTTTGCGTTGAACGTACCATAGGCTCGGAAATCGTTTTGGATGCACCTGATGGAATCCTAGGTGACGTGGGTCATGTGGAATCTCGCTTCTTTTCCATTTGGAGACAGTGTCAGTGTCGGTGCAAGGTAGGTGCATGGTTTGTGCTAGACATACCATAGGCTCAGAAATCATTTTGGATGCATCCTTTGGTACCACTAGGTGACGAGGCTCAAGTGGAAGCTCGTTTCAGTCTGTTTAGAGATAGTGCTAATCTTGACGGAAGATAAGCGGATGGTTTTCATCAAATGTACCATAGGATCAGAAATCATTTTGGACACACCCGATGGAACTCCTAGGTGATGTGGGTCATGTGGAATCTCGCATCTTTCCATTTGGTGACAGTGTTAGTGTCGGTGCAAGATAGGTGCACGGTTTGCGCTAGACATACCATAGGATGAGAAATCATTTTGGCCGCACTCGATGGTACCACTAGGTGAGAAGGCTCAAGTGGAAGCTCGTTTCGGCCTTTCGGACATAGTGCTGATCTTGAAGCAAGATAGGTGCATGGTTTGCGTCGAACATACTATAGGTTTGGAAATCATTTTGGACGCAACCGATGGAACTCCAAGGTGACGTGGGTCACGTGGAATCTCGCTTCTTTCCGTTTGGAGACAGTGTTGGTGTCGGTGCAAGATAGGTGTGTGGTTTGCACTAGACATACCATAGGGTCATAAATCGTTTTGGTCGCACTCGATGGTACCACTAGGTGACGAGGCTCAAGTGGAAGCTCATTTTGGCCTTTTGGACATAGAGCTAATCTTGACGCAAGATAGGTGCACAGTTTGCGTCGAACGTATCATAGGCTTGGAAATCATTTTGGACGCACCCGATGGAACTCCTAGGTGACGTGGGTGATGTGGAATCTTGCTTCTTTCGATTTGGAGATAGTGTTAGTGTCAGTGCAAGATAGTTGCGCGGTTTGCGCTAGACGTACCATAGGCTCAGAAATCGTTTTGGACGCACTCGATGGTACCACTAGGTGACGTGGCTCAAGTGGAAGCTCGTTTTGGTCCATTTGGGGATAGTGCTAATCTTGACGCAAGATAGGTGCACGGTTTGCGTCGAACGTACCATAGGCTTGGTCATCATTTTGGGCGCACCCAATGGAACTCCTAGTTGACGTGGGTCATGTGGAATCTCTCTTCTTTCTGTTTGGAGACTGTTGGTGCAAGATAGGTGCATGGTATGCGCTAGACGTACCATAGGATCTGAAATCGGTTTGGACGCACCTGATGGTACCACTAGGTGACATGGCTCTAGTGCAAGCTTGTTTCGGCCCATTTGGAGATTGTGCTAATCTTAACGCAAGATAGGTGCACGGTTTGCGTTGAACGTATCATAGGCTTGAAAATTGTTTTGGACGCACTCGATGGAACTCCTAGGTGACGTGGGTGATGTGGAATCTCGCTTCTTTTCTGTTTGGAGACAGTGTCAGTGTCGGTGCAAGATAGGTGCTTGGTTTGTGCTAGACGTACCATAGGCTCAGAAATCGTTTTGGACGCACTTGATGGTACCACTAGGTGACGAGGCTCAAGTGGAAGCTCGTTTTGGCCATTCGGACATAGTGCTAATCTTGAAACAAGATGGGTGCATAGTTTGCATCGAACGTACCATAGGATCAGAAATCATTTTGGACGCACCCGATGGAACTCCTAGGTGACGTGGGTCATGTGGAATCTCACTTCTTATCGTTTGGAGACAGTGTTAGTGTCGGTGCAAGATAGGTGCATGGTTTGCGCTAGACGTACCATAGGCTCAGAAATCGTTTTGGCGCACCCAATGGTACGACTAGGTGACGAGGCTCAAGTGGAGGCTCATTTCAGTCCATTTGGAGATAGTGCTAATCTTATCGCAAGCTAGGCACACGGTTTTCATCAAACGTACCATAGGATCGGAAATCATTTTGGACGCTCCTGATGGAACTCCTAAGTGACGTGGGTCATGTGGAATCTCACTTCTTGCTGTTTGGAGATATTGTTAGTGTCGGTGCAAGATAGGTGCATGGTTTGGGCTAGATGTACCATAGGATGAGATATTATTTTGGCAGCACTTGATGGTACCACTAGGTGACAAGGCTCAAGTGGAAGCTCGTTTCGGCCTTTCGGACATAGGGCTCATCTTGAAACAAGATAGGTGCATGGTTTGCGTCAAACGTACCATAGGATCGGAAATCATTTTGGACGCAACCGACGGAACTCCTAGGTGACGTGGGTCATGTGGAATCTCACTTCTTTCCATTTGGAGACAGTGTTTGTGTCCATGCAAGATAGGTGCATAGTTTGCGCTAGACGTACCATAGGCTCAGAAATCGTTTTAGGCGCACCCGATGGTACGACTAGTTGACGAGGCTCAAGTGGAAGCTCGTTTCAGTCCGTTTGGAGATAGTGCTAATCTTGACGCAAGATAGGCACACGGTTTTCATCAAACGTACCATAGGATCATAAATCGTTTTGGATGCACCCGATGGCTCTCCTAGGTGACGTGGGTCATGTGGAATCTCGCATCTTTCCATTTGGTGATAGTGTTAGTGTCGGTGCAAGATAGGTGCACGGTTTGCGCTAGACGTACCATAGTTTGAGAAATCATTTTGGCTGCACTCGATGGTACCACTAGGTGAGAAGGCTCAAGTGGAAGCTCATTTCGGCCTTTCAGACAGAGTGCTCACCTTGAAGCAAGATAGGTGCATGGTTTGTGTCGAACATACTATAGGATCGGAAATCATTTTGGATGCAACCGACGGAACTCCTAGGTGACGTGGGTCATGTGGAATCTCGCTTCTTTCTGTTTGGAGACAGTGTTGGTGTCGGTGCAAGATAGGTGTATGGTTTGCACTAGACATACCATAGGGTCATAAATCATTTTGGACGCTCTCGATGGTACCACTAGGTGACGAGGCTCAAGTGGAAGCTCGTTTCGGCCTTTTGGACATAGAGCTAACCTTGACGCAAGATAGGTGCACGATTTGTGTCGAACGTACCATAGGCTTAGAAATAGTTTTGGACACACCCGATGGAACTCCTAGGTGATGTGGGTCATGTGGAATCTCGCTTCTTTCCGTTTGGTGATAGTGTTAGTGTCGGTGCAAGATAGGTGCACAGTTAGCGCTAGACGTACCATAGGCTCAGAAATCATTTTGGACGCACTCGATGGTACCACTATGCGACGAGGCTCAACTAGAAGCTCGTTTCGACCTTTCAGACATAGAGCTAACCTTGACGCAAGATAGGTGCACGGTTTGCATCAAACGTACCATTGGATCAGAAATCGTTTTGGACGCACCTGATGGAACTCCTTGGTGACGTGGATTTTTTCTGTTTGGAGATAGTGTTAGGTTCGGTGCAAGATAGGTGCGTGGTTTGCGCTAGATGTACCATAGGCTTACAAATCATTTTTGATGCACCCGATGGTGCCACTAGATGACGATGCTCAAGTGGAAGCTTGTTTTGGTCTGTTTGGAGATAGTGCTAACCTTGACGCAAGATAGGTGCATGGTTTGTGTCGAACACACCATAGGCTAGGAAATCGTTTTGGACGCACCCGATGGAACTTGTAGGTGACGTGGGTCATGTGGAACCTTACTTCTTTCCTTTTGGAGATAGTGTTGGAGTCGGTGCAAGATAGGTGCATTGTTTGCACTAGATGTACCATAGGATTACAAATCATTTTGGATGCAACCGATGGTACCACTAGATGATGAGGCTCAAGTGAAGCTTGTTTCGGTCCGTTTGGAGATAGTGCTAATCTTGACGCAAGATAGGTGCACGGTTTGCGTCGAACGTACCATAGGCTCGGACATCATTTTGGACGCACTCAATGGAACTCCTAGGTGACGTGGGTCATGTGGAATCTCTTTTCTTTCTGTTTGGAGATAGTGTGGGTGCAAGATAGGTGCATGATTTGCGCTAGACGTACCATAGGATCTGAAATAGTTTTGGACGCATCTGATGGTACCACTAGGTGATGAGGCTCAAGTGGAAGCTCGTTTCGGTCCGTTTGGAGATAGCTGCATGTTTTGCGTCGAACGTGCCATAGTCTCAGAAATCATTTGGACGCACCCAATGGAACTCCTAGGTGATGTGGGTCATGTGGAATCTCACTTCTTTCTATTTGGAGATAGTGTTAGTGTCGGTGCAAGATTGGAGAATGGTTTGCGCTAGATGTACCATAGGCTTACAAATTATTTTGGACGCACCCGATGGTGCCACTATATGACAATGCTTAAGTGGAAGCTTGTTTTGGTCTGTTTGGAGATAGTGCTAACCTTGACGCAAGATAGGTGCATGGTTTGCGTCGAACGTACCATAGGATCGGAAATCATTTTGGACGCAACCGATGGAACTCCTTGGTGACATGGGTTGATGAGGACATCAACACCGATCATACATCCACGCCGTCCACACCGACACCTGCTGGTCCTATTACTCGTGCTCGTGCTCAAAAACTTAATCATCAAGTGAGTTCCTTCTTGAGCTCTTGTCCATCCTGTTTAGATCTTGGAGACACGTGCACTCTTGTTTTAATTAGGAATCAAGGAGAAGACCGAAAGGGAAAAGGACTCGCGTAGGCTGGATTCGGACTGCAGCACACCTCCAACTAGCGATGGTCGCCACGGTTACATACGGAGTCGGATTGGGGTGATTCTGGACTTGTTGGAAAGCTAATAAAGTCTACTTTCATACGGATCTGACGTCGTACACATACCTGCTCAGAAGCGGCGTCAACAGTCCAAAAATCACCAAGAGGTCTATTCTGTCCAGGGTGCTGCGCCACCTTAAGTTAGCCCAATGGGCTTGTATCGTTTAGAGTCCAGTAGGGACGCGTCCTAGGGTTGGAGCGCGACCCAAACTCTCTTGTGGTCGTCCTCCACATGTCATATACCCCTTAGCCGCCACCAGGAACACTTGGGTTTTGTTTAGATCAAGTTTAGCCTTTGCTACTTGCTTGTAGGCGCGCGTGCTGATCCAGCCGCCCGTCTCCTTGTCTTCGGAACCCCACTCATAATAAGATTCAGTTTGAGGCTTTCAATTTCATCTTGCAAATTCAGTGCTTGTTTCGTTGTTCTTGCTAGTTCTTCGATTGCTTGCAGGACGGGAGCCCTAGTGGCTGGTTGTTGCGCTCCACAAGATCATGACGGCCTTTGGAGGTGGTGTATCGGTTGCTAAGGCGCAATCTTAGAAGGCTGTAGTCAGGCCATGAACGTCATCTCCATCCACCAAATCGAGTTGTCTCACGCCTCTCATCGAAAGATCATCCATAAACCCTAGCGGGTTCATATCAATTGGTAATCAGAGCAAGGTTTATCGGTGAGAGACTTCCAATCCTTCACTGTTTTATTTTTCCTATAGTCCAGAAAAGCCAAAAAAATAGTAGATTAGTTTCCTGCAATCCTATAGACCTTTGAGCCGTGGCTAGTGCTACCTAGTTAGGGCTTGTTGAATATTCGGTTGCATCGGGTGTGTCAGATTGCTGGTCTTAGTTTATTCCCTTAGAGTTTCGAGTTCTTGTCACTTTCCTATCACAACACGCGCTATCATATAGTCTCTCTATTGGCCGAATCCAAGTAGGGTTTGAAGTTTGAATCGGACAAGGAATAGGCTGTTCCTCTCTATTGGCCGAATCCAAGTAGGTTTTCAAGTTTGAGTTGGATCAAGGAATTGGTTATTCCTCGCTGTTGGCCAAGTCCGAGTAGAATTGGAAGTTCCAATCGGACAAGGAATCAGTTCACCCTGTGGTACAAATATCAAACTAACCACGCAGCAAGTATTCATATCTAAACGAGTGGCTTACTCTAGAGAGAGAGAGAGAGTTACTCTTTGGGAAAAAGTGTGTGTGCTGAGTTACTCTTTGGGAGTGTTCTTGTTCATATAATCAGTTTTGAGTGCCCCCTGAAAAAAAAAATATATTCAAAAAAAAGAAAAAAAAAGCAAAAGAAAAGAAGAGAAAGGGGCTGATCTTAGAGATTTTTTGTTCACTTTGGGTGGTGTGTTGTGCTCTCCTTTGTGTCCAGGCTCGCGTCTCTAGCACGGTCTAGACTAGGACCAGCACAGTATCGCCGGTTGAACGATTATTCAGCTTGCTTTTTGTAACTAACATGGTGCTAGTTCGTTCCTTGTTTCAGCCCACCTATAGCTCCACATATTCTACAGCTGGACAGGTCTCGTGCTGCGGCACCGATACACTTCATCCATTGCTGCAGACTTGTTGGTAGACGACCCCTCCTGTCGAGCAAGGTAAGAACTGGTAAGAACTTGTGTAACAGGTGGAGAGTGAGCGACTTGCTGTAGCTACATCCTAGTAGTTGTAGGGCTTTTATTTCTTCACTTGTCTTCTTGTTGTCTTTGTCTTTGAACCATGCCAGGGTCCGACGAAGATAACCAAATTCCACATTTGCCTCGCACAAAGGGCATCATACAACATTTTGAAAGGAAAGTGAAGTTGCACACGGAGGGACTTGATAATGACTTGCAGGTGACAAATGACAAACTTGGGCAGTTGGAGGCTACGCAGATTGCCACAAACAACAAGCTTGCAGGTTTGGAGAAGTCCATTGCTAGTGTGGACAAAAGCCTTGCTGCTCTGCTGAGGCGTTTTGATGACCTCCACAACAATGATAAAGACCAGCATAAAGAAGAAAAGAAGGAGGAAGATCGAGAGGATGGTAGTTATGATGAAGAATACACAGGTGATACTGAACATGATGATCGAGACACTCGTGATCGACGTCGCCTACGTCACAACCGTAGAGGTATGGGTGGCCGCCGCCGACGTGAGGTACACAATAATGATGATGCTTTCAGTAAGATTAAATTTAAAATACCTCCTTTTGATGGTAAATATGACCCTGATGCATACATTACTTGGGAGATTGCCGTTGATCAAAAGTTTGCATGCCATGAATTTCCTGAGAACACATGTGTTAGGGCTGCTACTAGTGAGTTCACAGATTTTGCTTCTGTTTGGTGGATCGAATATGGCAAGAAAAATCCTAATAACATACCTAAAACTTGGGATGCGCTGAAACGAGCCATGAGAGCTAGATTTGTTCCATCTTACTATGCCCGTGATATGATAAATAAGTTGCAGCAATTGAGACAAGGTTCTAAAAGTGTAGAAGAATACTATCAGGAATTACAAACGGGTATGTTGCGTTGTAAATTAGAGGAGGATGAGGAACCTGCTATGGCTAGATTTTTAGGTGGGTTAAATCAGGAAATTCAGGATATCCTCGCTTACAAAGAATACAATAACGTAACCAAACTGTTTCATCTTGCTTGTAAAGCTGAACGGGAAGTGCAGGGACGACGTGCTAGCGCAAGCACTAATGTTTCTGCAGGGAAAGCTAGTTCATGGCAGCAGCGCACGTCTACAACTCCATCTACACGTACTCCTACGCCATCATCTAGTGACAAGACTCGAGCTGCCTCCACCAATTCAGTAGCGAAGACAGCACAAAAGCCGGCTGCGAGTACTTCATCCGTGGCATCGACAGGTAGAACAAGCAACATACAATGTCATCGGTGCAAGGGATATGGCCATATGATGCGTGACTGCCCAAACAAGCGTGTTATGATTGTCAAAGATGATGGTGAGTGCTCATATGCTAGTGATTTTGATGAAGATACACTTGCATTGCTTGCGGCTAACTATGCAGGTAGTGAGGAACACATAGAAGAACACATTAATGCAGGTGACGCGGAGCACTATGAGAGCTTGATTGTACAACGAGTGCTTAGTGCACAAATGGAGAAGGCAGAGCAAAATCAGCGACACACTTTATTCCAAACAAAGTGTGTCATCAAGGAGCGTTCGTGCCGCATGATCATTGATGGAGGTAGCTGCAACAACTTGGCAAGTAGCGACATGGTACAGAAGCTCGCCCTCACCACCAAACCACACCCCCATCCCTACTACATCCAATGGCTGAACAACAGTGGTAAGGCAAAGGTAACGAGACTTGTGCGAATCGATTTTGCCATCGGATCATACAAAGATATTGTTGAATGTGATGTTGTGCCTATGCAAGCTTACAATATTCTGCTAGGTAGACCATGGCAATTTGATAGAGATTCAATGCATCATGGTAGATCAAATCAATATTCGTTTCTATACCATGATCGAAAAATTGTGTTGCATCCTATGTCTCCTGAAGCTATTATGCAATCTGATGTTACTAAGGCTGCAAAAGCAAAGAGCGAGAGCAATAAAAATGACAAATCTGTTGTTGATGACAAAGATGAGATAAAATTGAAAGGACGTTGTATGCTTGCTACAAAATCTGATATTAATGAGTTCAATGCATCCACCTCTATTGCTTATGCTTTGGTATGCAAGGATGCTTTGATTTCATTTGAGGATATGCAACGTTCTTTGCCTCCTGCTGTTGCTAACATTTTGCAGGAGTATTCTGATGTGTTCCCCATTGAGATACCAGCGGGGCTGCCACCAATACGCGGGATTGAGCACCAAATTGATCTTATCCCTGGAGCATCTTTGCCAAACCGTGCGCCATACAGGACCAATCCGGAAGAAACGAAGGAAATTCAGCGACAAGTGCAAGAACTACTAGACAAAGGTTATGTGCGTGAGTCTCTTAGTCCTTGTGCTGTTCCAGTGATTTTAGTGCCTAAGAAAGATGGAACATGGCACATGTGTGTTGATTGTAGGGCTATTAATAATATCACCATTCGATATCGACACCCTATTCCACGATTAGATGATATGCTTGATGAATTGAGTGGTGCTGTTGTGTTTTCAAAGGTTGATTTGCGTAGTGGGTACCACCAGATTCGTATGAAATTGGGAGATGAATGGAAAACTGCTTTCAAAACTAAGTTCGGTCTATATGAGTGGTTAGTCATGCCTTTTGGGTTAACTAATGCACCTAGTACTTTCATGAGATTAATGAACGAGGTTTTGCGCGCTTTCATTGGGAAATTTGTTGTCGTCTACTTTGATGATATACTGATTTATAGCAAATCCATAGATGAACACCTTGATCACTTACGTGCTGTTTTCAATGCTCTATGTGATGCACGTTTGTTTGGTAACCTTGAGAAGTGCACTTTCTGCACCGATCGAGTATCGTTTCTTGGCTATGTTGTCACTCCACAGGGAATTGAGGTTGATAAAGCCAAGGTGGAAGCTATACAAGGATGGCCTGTACCCACGACGGTCACACAAGTACGGAGTTTCCTAGGACTTGCTGGTTTCTATCGCCGTTTTGTGAAGGACTTCAGCACCATTGCTGCACCATTGAATGAGCTTACAAAGAAGGGAGTGCCCTTTTCTTGGGGCAAAGCACAAGAGCACGCCTTCCATGTGCTGAAAGATAAGTTAACACATGCACCTCTACTCCAACTCCCTGATTTTAATAAGACTTTCGAGCTTGAATGTGATGCGAGTGGAATTGGATTGGGTGGTGTTTTGTTACAAGAAGGCAAACCTGTTGCATACTTTAGTGAGAAATTGAGTGGGCCTATTCTTAATTATTCTACATATGATAAGGAATTATATGCTCTAGTGCGGACATTAGAAACATGGCAGCATTATTTGTGGCCTAAAGAATTTGTTATACATTCTGATCATGAATCTTTGAAGCATATTCGTAGTCAAGGAAAACTGAATCGTAGACATGCAAAATGGGTTGAATTTATTGAATCTTTTCCTTATGTTATCAAACACAAGAAAGGGAGGGATAATATCATTGCAGATGCATTGTCTAGGAGATATACTTTGCTGAATCAACTTGATTACAAGATCTTTGGGTTAGAAACAATTAAAGACCGATATGCTCATGATGCTGATTTTAAAGAAGTGCTGCTGCATTGTAAAGATGGGAAAATGTGGAACAAATTCATCGTCAATGATGGGTTTGTGTTTAGAGCTAACAAGCTATGCATTCTAGCTAGCTCCGTTCGCTTGTTGTTGCTGCAGGAAGCGCATGGAGGTGGCTTGATGGGACATTTTGGAGCGAAGAAGACAGAGGACATTCTTGCTGGTCATTTCTTTTGGCCAAAGATGCGACGAGATGTGGAGAGATTTGTTGCTCGCTGCACAACATGTCAAAAGGCTAAGTCCCGGTTGAATCCACACGGTTTGTATATGCCTCTTCCTGTTCCTAGTGCTCCTTGGGAGGATATCTCTATGGATTTTGTGTTGGGATTGCCACGGACTCGGAAAGGGCGAGATAGTGTTTTTGTGGTTGTGGATCGATTCTCTAAAATGGCACATTTCATACCATGTCATAAAACTGATGATGCTACAAATATTGCTGATTTGTTCTTTCGAGAAGTTGTTCGCTTGCATGATGTGCCAAATACAATTATTTCTGATCGTGATGCTAAATTTCTTAGCCATTTTTGGAGAACTTTATGGGCCAAATTGGGGACTAAGCTTTTATTTTCCACCACTTGTCACCCCCAAACTGATGGTCAAACTGAAGTTGTGAATAGAACTTTGTCTACTATGTTAAGGACTGTTTTAAAGAAGAATATTAAGATGTGGGAAGAATGTTTGCCTCATATTGAGTTTTCTTATAATCGTTCGCAGCATTCTACTACGAAGATGTGTCCCTTTGAGATTGTTTATGGCTTGTTACCACGTGCTCCTATTGATTTAATGCCATTGCCAAGTTCTGAAAAGTTGAATTTTGATGCTAAGCAACGTGCTGAATTGATGCTAAAACTACATGAAACCACTAAAGAAAACATAGAGCGCATGAATGCTAAGTACAAATTTGCTGGAGATAAAGGTAGAAGGGAATTGATTCTTGAACCTGGAGATTTGGTTTGGTTGCATTTGCGAAAGGATAGGTTTCCTGAATTAAGAAAATCTAAATTGATGCCTAGAGCGGATGGTCCTTTTAAAGTGATGCAACGAATAAATGAGAATGCATATAAGCTTGATCTTCCTGCAGATTTTGGGGTTAGTCCCACATTTAACATTGCAGATTTGAAGCCTTATTTGGGTGAGGAAGATGAGCTTGAGTCGAGGACGACTCAAATTCAAGAAAGGGAGGATGATGAGGACATCAACACCGATCATACATCCACGCCGTCCACGCCGACACCTGCTGGTCCTATTACTCGTGCTCGTGCTCGAAAACTTAATCATCAAGTGAGTTCCTTCTTGAGCTCTTGTCCATCCTGTTTAGATCTTGGAGACACGTGCACTCTTGTTTTGATTAGGAATCAAGGAGAAGACCGAAAGGGAAAAGGACTCGCGTAGGCTGGATTCGAACTGCAGCACACCTCCAACTAGCGACGGTCGCCACGGTTACATACGGATTCGGATTGGGGTGATTCTAGACTTGTTGGAAAGCTAATAAAGTCTAATTTCATACGGATCTGACCTCGTACACATACCTGCTCAGAAGCGGCGTCAACAGTCCAAAAATCACCAAGAGGTCTATTCTATCCAGGGTGCTGCGCCACCTTAAGTTAGCCCAATGGGCTTGTATCGTTTAGAGTCCAGTAGGGACGCGTCCTAGGGTTGGAGCACGACCCAAACTCTCTTGTGGTCGTCCTCCACACGTCATATACCCCTTAGCCGCCACCAAGAACACTTGGGTTTTGTTTAGATCAAGTTTAGCCTTTGCTACTTGCTTGTAGGCGCGCGTGCTGATCCAGCCGCCCGTCTCCTTGTCTTCGGAACCCCACTCATAATAAGATTCAGTTTGAGGCTTTCAATTTCATCTTGCAAATTCAGTGCTTGTTTCGTTGTTCTTGCTAGTTCTTCGATTGCTTGCAGGACGGGAGCCCTAGTGGCTGGTTGTTGCGCTCCACAAGATCGTGACGGCCTTTGGAGATGGTGTATCGATTGCTAAGGCACAGTCTTGGAAGGCTGTAGTCGGGCCATGAACGTCATCTCCATCCACCAAATCGAGTTGTCTCACGCCTCTCATCGAAAGATCATCCATAAACCCTAGCGGGTTCATATCATGGGTCACGTGGAATCTCACTTCTTTCTGTTTAGAGACAGTGTTATTGTCGGTGCAAGATAGGTGCATGGTTTGCGCTAGACATACCATAGGCTCCTAAATTGTTTTGGGCGCACCCTATGGTTCTACTAGGTGACGAGGCTCAAGTGGAAGCTCATTTCAGCCCGTTTGGAGATAGTGCTAATCTTGACGCAAGATAGGCACACGGTTTTCATCAAACGTACCATAGGATCGGAAATTGTTTTGGATGCACCCGATGGAACTCCTAGGTGATATGGGTCATGTGGAATCTCGCTTCTTTCCATTTGGTGACAGTGTTAGTGTCGGTGCAAGATAGGTGCACGGTTTGCGCTAGACGTACCATAGGCTCAGAAATCATTTTGGACGCACTCGATGGTACCAGTAGGTGACGAGGCTCAAGTGGAAGCTTGTTTCGGCCTTTTGGACATAGTTCTAATCTTGACGCGAGATAGGTGCACGGTTTGCGTTGAACGTATCATAGGCTCAAAAATCATTTTGGACGCACTCGATGGAACCCCTAGGTGACATGGGTGATGTGGAATCTCGCTTTTTTCTGTTTGGAGACAGTGTTAGTGTTGGTGCAAGATAGGTGCATGGTTTGCGCTAGATGTACCATAGGCTTACAAGATAGGCAATGTATCATTTGGACACACTCGATGGTACCACTAGGTGACGAGGCTCAAGTGGAAGCTCGTTTCGGCCTTTTGGACATAGTGCTAATCTTGAAGTAACATAGGTGCATCGTTTGCATCGAACGTACCATAGGATCAGAAATCATTTTGGATGCTCCCAATGGAACTCGTAGGTGACATGGGTCATGTGGAATCTCACTTCTTGCCATTTGGAGATAGTGTTAGTGTCGGTGCAAGATTGGTGCATGGTTTGCGCTAGACATACCATAGGCTCAGAAATCATTTTGGGCGCACCTGATGGTACGACTAGGTGACGAGGCTCAAGTGGAAACTCATTTTAGTCCGTTTGGAGGTAGTGCTAATCTTGACGCAAGATAGGCACACAGTTTTCATCAAACATACCATAGGATCACAAATCGTTTTGGACGCACCTGATGGAACTCCTTGGTGACGTGGGTCATGTGGAATCTCGCATCTTTCCGTTTGGTGACAGTGTTAGTATCAGAGCAAGATAGGTGCATGGTTTGGGCTAGACGTACCATAGGATGAGATATCATTTTGGCCGCACTCGATGGTACCACTAGGTGATGAGTCTCAAGTGGAATCTCGTTTCAGCCTTTTGGACATAGTGCTAATCTTGAAGCAAGATAGGTGCACGGTTTGCGTTGAATGTACCATTGGATCGGAAATCATTTTGGACGCACCCGATGGAACTCCTGGGTGACGTGGGTTTTTTCCGTTTGGAGATAGTGTTAGTGTCGGTGTAAGATAGGTGCGTGGTTTGCGCTAGATGTACCATAGGCTTACAAATCATTTTGGACGCACACGATGGTGCCACTAGATGACAATGCTCAAGTGGAAGCTTGTTTTGGTCTGTTTGGAGATAGTGCTAACCTTGACGCAAGATAGTTGCATGGTTTGCGTCGAACACACCATAGGCTAGGAAATCGTTTTGGACGCACCCGATGGAACTTCTAGGTGACGTGGGTCATGTGCAACCTCACTTCTTTCCGTTTGGAGACAGTGTTGGAGTCGGTGCAAGATAGGTGCATGGTTTGCACTAGATATACCATAGGATTACAAATCGTTTTGGATGCAACCGATGGTACCACTAGATGATGAGGCTCAAGTGAAGCTTGTTTCGGTCCGTTTGGAGATAGTGCTAATCTTGATGCAAGATAGGTGCACGGTTTCCGTCGAACGTACCATAGGCTCGGACATCATTTTGGATGCACCCAATGGAACTCCTAGGTGAGTGGGTCATGTGGAATCTCTCTTCTTTCTATTAGGAGACAGTGTTGGTGCAAGATAGGTGCATGGTTTGCGCTAGACGTACCATAGGATCTAAAATCGTTTTGGACGTACCTGATGGTACCACTAGGTGACAAGGCTCAAGTGCAAGATTGTTTCGGCTTGTTTGGAGATAGTGCTAATCTTGACACAAGATAGTATAGTTTGCGTCGAACGTATCGTAGGCTCGAAAATTGTTTTGGACGCACCCGATGGAACTCCTAGGTGACGTGGGTGATGTGGAAGCTCGCTTCTTTTCCGTTTGGAGACAGTGTTAGTGTCAGTGCAAGATAGGTGCGTGGTTCACGCTAGACGTACCATAGGTTTAGAAATCATTTTGGACGTACTCGATGGTACCACTAGGTGTCGAGGCTCAAGTGGAAGCTCATTTCGGCCTTTCAGACATAGTGCTAATCTTGAAGCAAGATAGGTGCACGTTTTGCGTCGAACATACCAGAGGATTAGAAATCATTTTGGATGCACCCGATCGAACTCCTAGGTGACATGGGTTTTTTTCATTTGGAGATTGTGTTAGTGTCGGTGCAAGATAGGTGCGTGGTTTGCACTAGATGTACCCTAGGATTACAAATCATTTTGGACGCAACCAATGGTACCAATAGATCATGAGGCTAAAGTGGAAGCTTGTTTTGGTCCGTTTGGAGATAGTGCTAATCTTGACGCAAGATAGGTGCACAGTTTGCGTCGAACGTACCATAGGCTTGGACATCGTTTTGGACGCACCCAAAGGAACTCCTAGGTGACGTGGGTCATGTGGAATCTCTCTTCTTTCTGTTTGGAGACAGTGTTGGTGCAAGATAGGTGCATGGTTTGTGCTAGACGTACCATAGGATCTGAAATCGGTTTGGACACACCTGATGGTACCACTAGGTGACAAGGCTCAAGTGCAAGCTTGTTTCGGCCCGCTTGGAAATAGTGCTAAACTTGACGCAAGATAGTTGCATGGTTTGCGTCGAACGTATCATAGGCTCGAAAATCGTTTTGAACGCACCCGATGGAACTCCTAGGTGACGTGGGTGATGTGGAATATCGCTTCTTTCCGTTTGGAGACAGTGTTAGTGTCAGTGCAGGATAGGGATGGTTTACACTAGACATACCATAGGCTCATAAACTGTTTTGGACGCACTCGATGGAACCACTAGGTGACGAGGCTCAAGTGGAAGCTCATTTTGACCTTTCGGACATAGTGCTAATCTTGAAGCAAGATAGGTGTATAGTTTGCATCGAACGTACCATATGATCGGAAATCATTTTGGACGCACCCGATGGAACTCCTAGGTGACATGGGTTTTTTCGTTTGGAGATTGTGTTAGTGTCGGTGCAAGATAGGTGCGTGGTTTGCGCTAGATGTACCATAGGCTTACAAATCATTTTGAACACACCCGTTGGTGCCACTAGATGATGATGCTCAACTGGAAGCTCATTTTGGTCTATTTGGAGATAGTGCTAACCTTGACGCAAGATAGGTGCATGGTTTGCGTCGAACACACCATAGGCTAGGAAATCATTTTGGACGCACCCGATGTAACTTCTAGGTGACGTGGGTCATGTGGAACCTCACTTCTTTCCGTTTGGAGAGAGTGTTGGAGTCGGTGCAAGCTAGGTGCATGGTTTGCACTAGATGTACCCTAGGATTACAAATCATTTTGGACGCAACCGATGGTACCACTAGATCATGAGGCTAAAGTGGAAGCTTGTTTCGGTCCGTTTGGAGATAGTGCTAATCTTGACGCAAGATAGGTGCACGGTTTGCGTCGAATGTACCATAGGCTTGGACATCATTTTGGACGCACCCAAAGGAACTCCTAGGTGACGTGGGTCATGTGGAATCTCTCTTCTTTCTGTATGGAGACAGTGTTGGTGCAAGATAGGTGCATGGTTTGCGCTAGACGTACCATAGGATCTGAAATTGGTTTGGACGCACCTGATGGTACCACTAGGTGACAAGGCTCAAGTGCAAGCTTGTTTCGGCCCGCTTGGAAATAGTGCTAAACTTGACGCAAGATAGTTGCATGGTTTGCATCGAACATATCATAGGCTCGAAAATCGTTTTGAACGCACCCGATGGAACTCCTAGGTGACGTGGATGATATGGAATCTCGCTTCTTTCCGTTTGGAGACAATGTTAGTGTCAGTACAGGATAGGGGCATGGTTTACACTAGACATACCATAGGCTCAGAAACCGTTTTGGACGCACTCGATGGAACCACTAGGTGATGAGGCTCAAGTGGAAGCTCGTTTTGGCCTTTCGGACATAGTGCTAATCTTGAAGCAAGATAGGCGGATGGTTTTCATCAAACGTACCATAGGATCGGAAATCATTTTGGACGCACTCGATGGAACTCCTAGGTGACATGGGTCATGTGGAATCTCACTTCTTGCCGTTTGGTGACAGTGTTAGTGTCGGTGCAAGATAGGTGCACGGTTTACGCTAGACGTACCATAAGATGAGAAATCATTTTGGCCGCACTCGATGGTACCACTAGGTGAGAAGGCTCAAGTGGAAGCACGTTTTGGCCTTTTCAGACATAGTGCTCATCTTGAAACAAGATAGGTGCACGATTTGCGTCAAACGTACCATAGGATCGGAAATCATTTTGGATGCAACCGAGAGAACTCCTAGGTGACGTGGGTCATGTGGAATCTCGCTTCTTTCCGTTTGGAGACAGTGTTAGTGTCGGTGCAAGATAGGTGCACGGTTTGCGCTAGATGTACCATAGGCTCAGAAATCGTTTTGGACACACTCGATGATACCACTTGGTGACACGGCTCAAGTGGAAGCTCGTTTCGGCCTTTTGGACATAGAGCTAACCTTGACGCAATATAGGTGCACGGTTTGCGTCAAACATACCATAGGCTCAGAAATTGTTTTGGATGCACCCGATGGAACTCCTAGGTGACGTGGGTCATGTGGAATCTCTCTTCTTTCTGTTAGGAGACAGTGTTGGTGCAAGATAGGTGCATGGTTTGCGCTAGACGTACCACAGGATCTGAAATCATTTTGGACGCACCTGATGGTACCACTAGGTGACAAGGCTCAGGTGCAAACTTGTTTTGGCCCGTTTGGAGATAGTGCTAATCTTGACACAAGAGAGTTGCATGGTTTGTGTCAAACGTATCATAGGCTCAAAATCATTTTGGACGCACCCGATGGAACTCCTAGGTGACGTGGGTGATGTGGAATCTCGCTTCTTTTCTGTTTGGAGACAGTGTTGGTGTCGGTGCAAGATAGGTGCATGGTTTGTGCTAGACGTACCATAGGCTCAGAAATTGTTTTGGACGCACTTGATGGTACCACTAGGTGACGAGGCTCAAGTGGAAGCTCGTTTTGGCCTTTCAGACATAGTGCTAATCTTGAAGCAAGATGGGTGCACAGTTTGCATTGAACGTACCATAGGATCAGAAATCATTTTGGACGCATCCGATGGAACTCCTAGGTGACGTGGGTCATGTGGAATCTCACTTCTTGTCGTTTGGTGACAGTGTTAGTGTCGGTGCAAGATAGGTGCATGGTTTGTGCTAGACGTACCATAGGCTCAGAAATCATTTTGGACGCACCCGATGGAACTTCTAGGTGACGTGGGTCATGTGGAACCTCACTTATTTCCATTTGGGGAGAGTGTTGGAGTCGGTGCAAGCTAGGTGCATGGTTTGCACTAGATGTACCCTAGGATTACAAATCATTTTGGACGCAACCAATGGTACCAATAGATCATGAGGCTAAAGTGGAAGCTTGTTTTGGTCCGTTTGGAGATAGTGCTAATCTTGACGCAAGATAGGTGCACAGTTTGCGTCGAACGTACCATAGGCTTGGACATCATTTTGGACGCACCCAAAGGAACTCCTAGGTGACGTGGGTCATGTGGAATCTCTCTTCTTTCTGTTTGGAGACAGTGTTGGTGCAAGATAGGTGCATGGTTTGCGCTAGACGTACCATAGGATCTGAAATCGGTTTGGACACACCTGATGGTACCACTAGGTGACAAGGCTCAAGTGCAAGCTTGTTTCGGCCCGCTTGGAAATAGTGCTAAACTTGACGCAAGATAGTTGCATGGTTTGCGTCGAACGTATCATAGGCTCGAAAATCGTTTTGAACGCACCCGATGGAACTCCTAGGTGACGTGGGTGATGTGGAATCTCGCTTCTTTCCGTTTGGAGACAGTGTTAGTGTCAGTGCAGGATAGGGATGGTTTACACTAGACATACCATAGGCTCATAAACCGTTTTGGACGCACTCGATGGAACCACTAGGTGACGAGGCTCAAGTGGAAGCTCATTTTGACCTTTCGGACATAGTGCTAATCTTGAAGCAAGATAGGTGTATAGTTTGCATCGAACGTACCATATGATCGGAAATCATTTTGGACGCACCCGATGGAACTCCTAGGTGACATGGGTTTTTTCGTTTGGAGATTGTGTTAGTGTCGGTGCAAGATAGGTGCGTGGTTTGCGCTAGATGTACCATAGGCTTACAAATCATTTTGAACACACCCGTTGGTGCCACTAGATGATGATGCTCAAGTGGAAGCTCGTTTTGGTCTATTTGGAGATAGTGCTAACCTTGACGCAAGATAGGTGCATGGTTTGCGTCGAACACACCATAGGCTAGGAAATCATTTTGGACGCACCCGATGTAACTTCTAGGTGACGTGGGTCATGTGGAACCTCACTTCTTTCCGTTTGGAGAGAGTGTTGGAGTCGGTGCAAGCTAGGTGCATGGTTTGCACTAGATGTACCCTAGGATTACAAATCATTTTGGACGCAACCGATGGTACCACTAGATCATGAGGCTAAAGTGGAAGCTTGTTTCGGTCCATTTGGAGATAGTGCTAATCTTGACGCAAGATAGGTGCACGGTTTGCGTCGAATGTACCATAGGCTTGGACATCATTTTGGACGCACCCAAAGGAACTCCTAGGTGACGTGGGTCATGTGGAATCTCTCTTCTTTCTATATGGAGACAGTGTTGGTGCAAGATAGGTGCATGGTTTGCGCTAGACGTACCATAGGATCTGAAATTGGTTTGGACGCACCTGATGGTACCACTAGGTGACAAGGCTCAAGTGCAAGCTTGTTTCGGCCCACTTGGAAATAGTGCTAAACTTGACGCAAGATAGTTGCATGGTTTGCATCGAACATATCATAGGCTCGAAAATCGTTTTGAACGCACCCGATGGAAGTCCTAGGTGACGTGGATGATATGGAATCTCGCTTCTTTCTGTTTGGAGACAGTGTTAGTGTCAGTATAGGATAGGGGCATGGTTTACACTAGACATACCATAGGCTCAGAAACCGTTTTGGACACACTCGATGGAACCACTAGGTGATGAGGCTCAAGTGGAAGCTCGTTTTGGCCTTTCGGACATAGTGCTAATCTTGAAGCAAGATAGGCGGATGGTTTTCATCAAACGTACCATAGGATCGGAAATCATTTTGGACGCACCCGATGGAACTCCTAGGTGACATGGGTCATGTGGAATCTCACTTCTTGCCGTTTGGTGACAGTGTTAGTGTCGGTGCAAGATAGGTGCACGGTTTACGCTAGACGTACCATAAGATGAGAAATCATTTTGGCCGCACTCGATGGTACCACTAGGTGAGAAGGCTCAAGTGGAAGCACGTTATGGCCTTTTCAGACATAGTGCTCATCTTGAAACAAGATAGGTGCACGATTTGCGTCAAACGTACCATAGGATCAGAAATCATTTTGGATGCAACCGAGAGAACTCCTAGGTGACGTGGGTCATGTGGAATCTCGCTTCTTTCCGTTTGGAGACAGTGTTAGTGTCGGTGCAAGATAGGTGCACGGTTTGCGCTAGATGTACCATAGGCTCAGAAATCGTTTTGGACACACTCGATGGTACCACTTGGTGACGCGGCTCAAGTGGAAGCTCGTTTCGGCCTTTTGGACATAGAGCTAACCTTGACGCAATATAGGTGCACGGTTTGCGTCAAACATACCATAGGCTCAGAAATTGTTTTGGACGCACCCGATGGAACTCCTAGGTGATGTGGGTCATGTGGAATCTCGCTTCTTTCCGTTTGGTGATAGTGTTCGTGTTGGTGCAATATAGGTGCACCATTTGCGCTAAACGTACCATAGGCTCAGAAATAATTTTGGATGCACTCGATGGTACCACTAGGTAACGAGGCTGAAGTGGAAGCTCATTTCGGCCTTTTGGTCATAGGGCTAATCTTGATGCAAGATAGGTGCACGGTTTGCGTCGAGCGTATCATAGGCTCAAAAATCATTTTGGACGCACTCAATGGAACTCCTAGGTGACATGGGTGATGTGGAATCTTGCTTCTTTCTGTTTGGAGACAGTGCTAGTGTCAGTGCAAGATTGGTGCATGGTTAGCGCTAGACGTACCATAGGCTTAGAAATAATTTTCGACGCACTCGATGGTACCACTAGGTGACGAGGCTCAAGTGGAAGCTCCTTTCGGCCTTTTGGACATAGTGCTAATCTTGAAGCAAGATAGGTGCATGGTTTGCGTCGAACGTACCATTGGATCGGAAATCATTTTGGATGCACCCAATGGAACTCCTAGGTGACGTGGGTTTTTACCATTTGGAGATAGTGTTAGTGTCGGTGCAAGATAGGTGCGTGGTTTGCGCTAGATGTACCATAGGCTTACAAATCATTTTGGATGCACCCGATGGTGCCACTAGATGACAATGCTCAAGTGGAAGCTTGTTTTGGTCTGTTTGGAGATAGTGCTAACCTCGACGCAAGATAGGTGCATGGTTTGCGTCGAACACACCATAGGCTAGGAAATTGTTTTGGACGGACCCGATGGAACTTCTAGGTGACGTGGGTC
Organism: Miscanthus floridulus; assembly: GCF_019320115.1. NCBI lineage: Eukaryota > Viridiplantae > Streptophyta > Magnoliopsida > Poales > Poaceae > Miscanthus > Miscanthus floridulus. The sequence continues at coordinate 62,734,944 of NC_089586.1, read as the reverse complement.
ATGTGGAACCTCACTTCTTTCCATTTGGAGATAGTGTTGGAGTCGGTGCAAGATAGGTGCATGGTTTGCACTAGATGTACCATAGGATTACAAATCATTTTGGATGCAACCGATGGTACCACTAGATGACGAGGCTCAAGTGAAGCTTGTTTCGGTCCGTTTGGAGATAGTGCTAATCTTGATGCAACATAGGTGCACGGTTTGCGTCGAACGTACCATAGGCTCGGACATCATTTTGGATGCACCCAATGGAACTCCTAGGTGACGTGGGTCATGTGGAATCTCTCTTCTTTCTGTTAGGAGACAGTGTTGGTGCAAGATAGGTGCATGGTTTGCGCTAGACGTACCACAGGATCTGAAAATCATTTTGGACGCACCTGATGGTACCACTAGGTGACAAGGCTCAGGTGCAAACTTGTTTTGGCCCGTTTGGAGATAGTGCTAATCTTGACACAAGAGAGTTGCATGGTTTGTGTCAAACGTATCATAGGCTCAAAATCATTTTGGACGCACCCGATGGAACTCCTAGGTGACGTGGGTGATGTGGAATCTCGCTTCTTTTCTGTTTGGAGACAGTGTGAGTGTCGGTGCAAGATAGGTGCATGGTTTGTGCTAGACGTACCATAGGCTCAGAAATTGTTTTGGACGCACTTGATGGTACCACTAGGTGACGAGGCTCAAGTGGAAGCTCGTTTTGGCCTTTCAGACATAGTGCTAATCTTGAAGCAAGATGGGTGCACAGTTTGCATCGAACGTACCATAGGATCAGAAATCATTTTGGACGCATCCGATGGAACTCCTAGGTGACGTGGGTCATGTGGAATCTCACTTCTTGTCGTTTGGAGACAGTGTTAGTGTCGGTGCAAGATAGGTGCATGGTTTGCGCTAGACGTACCATAGGCTCAGAAATCGTTTTGGCGCACCCAATGGTACGACTAGGTGACAAGGCTCAAGTGGAGGCTCATTTCAGTCCGTTTGGAGATAGTGCTAATCTTATCGCAAGCTAGGCACACGGTTTTCATCAAACGTACCATAGGATCGGAAATCATTTTGGACGCTCCTAATGGAACTCCTAGGAGACGTGGGTCATGTGGAATCTCACTTCTTGCCGTTTGGAGATATTGTTAGTGTCGGTGCAAGATAGGTGCACGGTTTGGGCTAGACGTACCATAGGATGAGATATCATTTTGGCAGCACTCGATGGTACCACTAGGTGACAAGGCTCAAGTGGAAGCTCGTTTCGGCCTTTCGGACATAGGGCTCATCTTGAAACAAGATAGGTGCATGGTTTGCGTCGAACGTACCATAGGATCAGAAATCATTTTGGACGCAACCGACGGAACTCCTAGGTGACGTGGGTCATGTGGAATCTCACTTCTTTCCGTTTGGAGATAGTGTTTGTGTCCGTGCAAGATAGGTGCATGGTTTGCGCTAGACGTACCATAGGCTCAGAAATCGTTTTAGGCGCACCCGATGGTACGACTAGTTGATGAGGCTCAAGTGGAAACTCGTTTCAGTCCGTTTGGAGATAGTGCCAATCTTGACGCAAGATAGGCACACGGTTTTCATCAAACGTACCATAGGATCATAAATCGTTTTGCACGCACCCGATGGCTCTCCTAGGTGACGTGGGTCATGTGGAATCTCGCATCTTTCCATTTGGTGATAGTGTTAGTGTCGGTGCAAGATAGGTGCACGGTTTGCGCTAGACGTACCATAGTTTGAGAAATCATTTTGGCTGCACTCGATGGTACCACTAGGTGGGAAGCTTGTTTTGGCCTTTCAGACAGAGTGCTCACCTTAAAGCAAGATAGGTGCACGGTTTGCGTCGAACATACTATAGGATCGGAAATCATTTTGGATGCAACCGACGGAACTCCTAGGTGACGTGGGTCATGTGGAATCTCGCTTCTTTCTATTTGGAGACAGTGTTGGTGTCGGTGCAAGATAGGTGTATGGTTTGCACTAGACATACCATAGGGTCATAAATCATTTTGGATGCTCTCGATGGTACCACTAGGGGACGAGGCTCAAGTGGAAGCTCGTTTCGGCCTTTCGGACATAGAGCTAACCTTGACGCAAGATAGGTGCACGATTTGCGTCAAACGTACCATAGGCTCAGAAATCATTTTGGACACACCCGATGGAACTCCTAGGTGATGTGGGTCATGTGGAATCTCGCTTCTTTCCGTTTGGTGATAGTGTTAGTGTCGGTGCAAGATAGGTGCACAGTTAGCGCTAGACGTACCATAGGCTCAGAAATCATTTTGGACGCACTCGATGGTACCACTATGCAACGAGGCTCAACTAGAAGCTTGTTTTGACCTTTCGGACATAGAGCTAACCTTGACGCAAGATAGGTGCACGGTTTGCGTCAAACGTACCATTGGATCGGAAATCGTTTTGGACGCACCTGATGGAACTCCTTGGTGACGTAGATTTTTTCTGTTTGGAGATAGTGTTAGGTTCGGTGCGAGATAGGTGCGTGGTTTGCGCTAGATGTACCATAGGCTTACAAATCATTTTGGATGCACCCGATGGTGCCACTAGATGACGATGCTCAAGTGGAAGCTTGTTTTGGTCTGTTTGGAGATAGTGCTAACCTTGACGCAAGATAGGTGCATGGTTTGTGTCGAACACACCATAGGCTAGGAAATCGTTTTGGACGCACCCGATGGAACTTGTAGGTGACGTGGGTCATGTGGAACCTTACTTCTTTCCTTTTGGAGATAGTGTTGGAGTCGGTGCAAGATAGGTGCATTGTTTGCACTAGATGTACCATAGGATTACAAATCGTTTTGGATGCAACTGATGGTACCACTAGATGACGAGGCTCAAGTGAAGCTTGTTTCAGTCCGTTTGGAGATAGTGCTAATCTTGACACAAGATAGGTGCACGGTTTGCGTCGAACGTACCATAGGCTCGGACATCGTTTTGGACGCACTCAATGGAACTCCTAGGTGACGTGGGTCATGTGGAATCTCTTTTCTTTCTGTTTGGAGACAGTGTTGGTGCAAGATAGGTGCATGATTTGCGCTAGACGTACCATAGGATCTGAAATCGTTTTGGACGCATCTGATGGTACCACTAGGTGATGAGGCTCAAGTGGAAGCTCGTTTCGGTCCGTTTGGAGATAGCTGCATGTTTTGCGTCGAACGTGCCATAGTCTCGGAAATCATTTGGACGCACCCAATGGAACTCCTAGGTGATGTGGGTCATGTGGAATCTCACTTCTTTCTGTTTGGAGACAGTGTTAGTGTCGGTGCAAGATTGGTGAATGGTTTGCGCTAGATGTACCATAGGCTTACAAATCATTTTGGATGCACCCGATGGTGCCACTATATGACAATACTCAAGTGGAAGCTTGTTTTGGTCTGTTTGGAGATAGTGCTAACCTTGACGCAAGATAGGTGCATGGTTTGCGTTGAACGTACCATAGGATCGGAAATCATTTTGGACTCAACCGATGGAACTCCTTGGTGACATGGGTCACGTGGAATCTCACTTCTTTCCGTTTAGAGACAGTTTTATTGTCGGTGCAAGATAGGTGCATGGTTTGCGCTAGACATACCATAGGCTCCTAAATCGTTTTGGGCACACCCTATGGTTCTACTAGGTGACGAGGCTCAAGTGGAAGCTCGTTTCAGCCTGTTTGGAGATAGTGCTAATCTTGACGCAAGATAGGCACATGGTTTTCATCAAACGTACCATAGGATCGGAAATTGTTTTGGATGTACCCGATGGAACTCCTAGGTGACATGGGTCATGTAGAATCTCGCTTCTTTCCATTTGGTGACAGTGTTAGTGTCGGTGCAAGATAGGTGCACGGTTTGCGCTAGACGTACCATAGGCTCAGAAATCATTTTGGACGCACTCGATGGTACTAGTAGGTGACGAGGCTCAAGTGGAAGCTTGTTTTGGCCTTTTGGACATAGTTCTAATCTTGACGCGAGATAGGTGCACGGTTTGCGTTGAACGTATCATAGGCTCAAAAATCATTTTGGACGCACTCGATGGAACTCCTAGGTGACGTGGGTGATGTGGAATCTCGCTTTTTTCTGTTTGGAGACAGTGTTAGTGTTGGTGTAAGATAGGTGCATGGTTTGCGCTAGATGTACCATAGGCTTACAAGATAGGTAATGTATCATTTGGACACACTCGATGGTACCACTAGGTGACGAGGCTCAAGTGGAAGCTCGTTTCGGCCTTTTGGACATAGTGCTAATCTTGAAGTAACATAGGTGCATCGTTTGCATCGAACGTACCATAGGATCAGAAATCATTTTGGATGCTCCCGATGGAACTCGTAGGTGACATGGGTCATGTGGAATCTCACTTCTTGCCGTTTGGAGATAGTGTTAGTGTCGGTGCAAGATAGGTGCATGGTTTGCGCTAGACATACCATAGGCTCAGAAATCATTTTGGGCGCACCTGATGGTACGACTAGGTGACAAGGCTCAAGTGGAAGCTCATTTTAGTCCGTTTGGAGGTAGTGCTAATCTTGACGCAAGATAGGCACACAGTTTTCATCAAACGTACCATATGATCAGAAATCGTTTTGGACGCACCTGATGGAACTCCTTGGTGACGTGGGTCATGTGGAATCTCGCATCTTTCCATTTGGTGACAGTGTTAGTATCGGAGCAAGATAGGTGCATGGTTTGGGCTAGACGTACCATAGGATGAGATATCATTTTGGCCACACTCGATGGTACCACTAGGTGACGAGGCTCAAGTGAAAGCTTGTTTCAGCCTTTCGGACATAGTGCTAATCTTGAAGCAAGATAGGTGCACGGTTTGCGTTGAACGTACCATTGGATCGGAAATCATTTTGGACGCACCCGATGGAACTCCTGGGTGACGTGGGTTTTTTCCGTTTGGAGATAGTGTTAGTGTCGGTGCAAGATAGGTGCGTGGTTTGCGCTAGATGTACCATAGGCTTACAAATCATTTTGGACGCACCCGATGGTGCCACTAGATGACAATGCTCAAGTGGAAGCTTGTTTTGGTCTGTTTGGAGATAGTGCTAACCTTGACGCAAGATAGTTGCATGGTTTGCGTCGAACACACTGATATGCACCTGCTAGGGTTGAATCCCGATCTTTCGATGAGAGAAGGTGGATAACTCGATTTGGGGATGGAGATGACGTTCACGGCCCGACTACAACCATCCAAGGATGCTGCGCCTTAGCAACCGATACACCATCTCCAACGGCCGTCGCGATCTTGTGGAGCACGATCAACCAAACCACTAGGGTAATTCCTGCAAGCAATCGAGGAACAAGCAAGAACAAGTAGAACAAGCAACTCAATTGCAAGTATGGAGGTGAAAAAAACCAATCTGAAATCACAAAGTTGGGGTTCTGAATCGAGTAGAACGGATGGTCTAGTCGACACACGCGTCTACAAGGAAGTAGCAATGGCTAAACTTGATCTAAACAAAACCCCAATCTGTTTGTGGTGGCTCTAATCCTTATTAATATCTAGGGGAACGACCAGGGGGTGTTGGGGTCATTCTCCAACCCTAGGACGCGTCCTTAATGGACCCAACTTGATACATGGACCAGCGGCCCAAAATAGGGTGACGCAACACCAAAGGCAGAAAAGGTCCCGGCATTGAAACAACGATTGCGGAAGCATCGGATAAGATATAGCCATGAGTCCAGATCCGTTGGAAAATAGACTTGATAAGCTTTCCAAAAAGTGCTAGAACGTCCCAATCGGAGTCTGTATGAAGTTGTGGTGACCGTCGCAATTTGGGACTATTTTGAAGTCCGAATTCAACTTCCAAAATGTGTTGGACTTGGACTCTTTCTGTCCTTGGAACCAAAGTGACGTGGTGGCCTAGCAGAGGACGTTAGGAATACTTGGATTTGGTCCCCAATCAACTTCATTAACCTTCCATGCTTTCCATATGCAATCAAACCTTCCCTTGATCCATGTAAGTAATTCTGAAAATGAGAATGAACACACATCATGGTGCAGCATCAATTCATCAAATGCATCAATGATAAGCCTTATATAGAATGGTTGCACCTTTGGTATAGAAGTGGTTGGCATGGTCATATTGGAGCCAATGATGTCCTCATCATTCTCCCCTTCTTGACAGCAAACCGTCCTCGGTTTGACCTTTGTTGGAGTATGTGTTGTAGGTAAAAGTGAACCATGCTCCCCTTCTTGATATTTATCCTGTTGCGTATGGGAAAAACTAGGAAAACTTTGCAAGACATCATTGGTGTTAGTGCAGCCCTCAATTTGATCATGGTATTGTGGCCCAAAAGGATATTTCAGATTAGAGCAAATATAAACTTTATGCACCAAATATTCTCCTTTGCTGTCATATTTGCCAATTGCATGAAGCGAACAATGATTAAAACTCGGCAAACCAGAATCAAATTTAAGTTTCTCTTTTAGACAATTTAGATTACATAGAATATCAAATTCAATATAACCCAAAGTATTTAAAGAGGACAGCAAATTCAGTTCATCTTGTGCACATGTAATAGGATGAAAAAGCTTATCTTCAGCACATTTGTATGGTTCCAAACCAAAAGTATCACACTTATTCACTACTTGTGGCATAGAAGTAAAAGAATCATCAGCACACAAGTCCTCTTTGTCACAAGGAACAGCGAGTAATTCATTTTGTGACAAAGGAAAATCAGTAGTGGGTTCCACTATTTGTTGCTCTTCATTAGCATGCAGAGTGGACAAATTTTGGACATTATGGGTCACATCATTCTGGCAAGTATTCACAGATAATAGAATCTCTTTTTCAGCATTGAGAGCCAGACAAAACAATTGACCAATATGGCAATATGATTTGCTAATTAACAAGGTTCGAATTTCAGAATTGAGCCCTCTCATGAATCTACTCATAACATCTTCCATGCATTCATCCAATCCACCAAACATGATACAAATCTTAAAATTATGGTAGTATTGTTTCATAGTCTTACTATCCTGCTTCAAGTTGTCTAATTTTGCAAGCAAATAATCAACATAATATGTAGGAACGAATGCATCTCTAAAAAGAAATTTGAAGTCTTTTCAAGATTCTGGAACTTTGTTGTGCCTACAAATGTGTTTCCATTCTAGCAAAGCATATTCAATCAAAATATTAGAGGCAATACGAATCTTTTGTTTCTCGGACAGGTCATGCTCATCAAATTCATTGTCTACTTTTAACTCCCAATCAATGTAAGCTTGAGGATCAAACTTACCATCATATAATGGCAAGTGTTGAATGACATCCTGAATATGAAGGTCTAGTTTCAACAGCTCAAAATCTCCATATCACCTGCCATGATTAGTAGAAAACAAGAAACACAAAAATAATATGTATCCTCCTATCAACTACTAGGATGTGTCGGTTGTAATTCTCTCAAACTCAACTTGTTAAAACAAGCCCTTACAAGTTCTTACCAAGCCATACAGGAGATGACGGCAACCAACAAGTCTGCAACCGTGGAGCGAAGTGTATCGGTGCCGCAGCAACAAAACAAACTATCAAGCTGTAGTCAAAATATGTGGAGCTATAGGTGGGCTAAAGCAAGGAAGTACTAGCACCACGTTAGTCACAAAAGCAAGCTGAATAATCGTTCAACGGCGGTACTATGCTGGTTCTAGGCTAAACCATGCTAGAGACGTGAGCCTAGGCACAAAGGTAGTCACTGAAAAAGAACAACTAGCACAGCATGAAGAAAACAACAGATTCAGCCCCTTCTTTCTTCTCCTTCTCTTGTCTCTTTTTTTCCTTTTTTTCTTCTTTTTCTTTCTTATTTTTTTGCACAGGCCTAAATGTTTTATTTGGTACTATGACAACCCAAACAATAAGGCTATTGCACACAGCCCCTTCGAATTCAGATTTAACAACTCTTGTTAATACCGTAGATGCGGAAATCTCTAAGATGATTGTGGAGTGCTCAGATCGAATTTTGCTGCAAGGTCAGATCCATTGGAAAGAAGACAACTTCAAGTTTCCAGATTGTATTCAAACTCCCAAATCGGACATCATATGGATCCGTGGTGGCAGAAATGCAGCAACAATGTATATGGTGATGGTGGATCTCGTGGTGACTAAAATGTGATAGAACTCAAAACTCTAAAGGAATAGACACTAAGACCAGCAACTCGACACAACCGATGCAACTGAAAACTCAGCAAGCCCTAACTAAGCAGCGCTAGCAAAGGCTCAAAGGGTTTATAGGATTGTGGGTAAATGAATCTACTATTTTTTGGCTTTTCTAGACTATAGGAAAAATTAAAAAACAGTGAAGGATTCGAAGTCTCTCACCGATAAACCATGCTCTGATTACCAACTGATATGCACCCGCTAGGGTTGAATCCCGATCTTTCGATGAGAGAAGGTGGATAACTCGATTTGGGGATGGAGATGACATTCACGGCCCGACTACAACCATCCAAGGATGCTGCGCCTTAGCAACCGATACACCACCTCCAATGGCCATCGCGATCTTGTGGAGCACGATCAACCAAACCACTAGGGTAATTCCTGCAAGCAATCGAGGAACAAGCAAGAACAAGTAGAACAAGCAACTCAATTGCAAGTATGGAGGTGAAAAAAACCAATCTGAAATCACAAAGTTGGGGTTCTAAATCGAGTAGAACGGATGGTCTAGTCGACACACGCGTCTACAAGGAAGTAGCAATGGCTAAACTTGATCTAAACAAAACCCCAATCTGTTTGTGGTGGCTCTAATCCTTATTAATACCTAGGGGAACGACCAGGGGGGTGTTGGGGTCGTTCTCCAACCCTAGGATGTGTCCTTAATGGACCCAACTTGATACATGGACCAGCGGCCCAAAATAGGGTGACGCAACACCAAAGGCAGAAAAGGTCCCGGCGTTGAAATAATGATTGCGGAAGCATCGGATAAGATATAGCCATGAGTCCAGATCCGTTGGAAAATAGACTTGATAAGCTTTCCAAAAAGTGCTAGAACGTCCCAATCGGAGTCTGTATGAAGTTGTGGTGACCGTCGCAATTTGGGACTATTTTGCAGTCCGAATTCAACTTCCAAAACGTGTTGGACTTGGACTCTTTCTGTCATTGGAACCAAAGTGACGTGGTGGCCTAGCAGAGGACATTAGGAATACTTGGATTTGGTCCCCAATCAACTTCATTAACCTTCCATGCTTTCCATATGCAATCAAACCTTCCCTTGATCCATGTAAGTAATTCTGAAAATGAGAATGAACACACATCATGGTGCAGCATCAATTCATCAAATGCATCAATGATAAGCCTCATATAGAATGGTTGCACCTTTGGTATAGAAGTGGTTGGCATGGTCATATTGGAGCCAATGATGTCCTCATCACACACCATAGGCTAGGAAATCGTTTTGGACGCACCCGATGGAACTTCTAGGTGACGTGGGTCATGTGGAACCTCACTTCTTTCCGTTTGGAGACAGTGTTGGAGTCGGTGCAAGATAGGTGCATGGTTTGCACTAGATATACCATAGGATTACAAATCGTTTTGGATGCAACCGATGGTACCACTAGATGATGAGGCTCAAGTGAAGCTTGTTTCGGTTCGTTTGCAAATAGTGCTAATCTTGATGCAAGGTAGGTGCACGGTTTGCGTCGAACGTACCATAGGCTCGGACATCATTTTGGACGCACCCAATGGAACTCCTAGGTGAGTGGGTCATGTGGAATCTCTCTTCTTTCTATTAGGAGACATTGTTGGTGCAAGATAGGTGCATGGTTTGCGCTAGACGTACCATAGGATCTAAAATCGTTTTGGACGTACCTGATGGTACCACTAGGTGACAAGGCTCAAGTGCAAGCTTGTTTCGGCTTGTTTGGAGATAGTGCTAATCTTGACACAAGATAGTATAGTTTGCGTCGAACGTATCGTAGGCTCGAAAATTGTTTTGGACGCACCCGAGGGAACTCCTAGGTGACGTGGGTGATGTGGAAGCTCGCTTCTTTTCCGTTTGGAGACAGTGTTAGTGTCAGTGCAAGATAGGTGTGTGGTTCACGCTAGACGTACCATAGGTTTAGAAATCATTTTGGACGTACTCGATGGTACCACTAGGTGACGAGGCTCAAGTGGAAGCTCGTTTTGGCCTTTTAGACATAGTGCTAATCTTGAAGAAAGATAGGTGCACGTTTTGCGTCGAACATACCATAGGATTAGAAATCATTTTGGATGCACTCGATTGAACTCCTAGGTGACATGGGTTTTTTTCGTTTGGAGATTGTGTTAGTGTCGGTGCAAGATAGGTGCGTGGTTTGCGCTAGATGTACCATAGGCTTACAAATCATTTTGAACACACCCGATGGTGTCACTAGATGATGATGCTCAAGTGGAAGCTCGTTTTGGACTGTTTGGAGATAGTGCTAACCTTGACGCAAGATAGGTGCATGGTTTGCGTCGAACACACCATAGGCTAGGAAATCATTTTGGACGCACCCGATGGAACTTCTAGGTGACGTGGGTCAAGTGGAACCTCACTTATTTCCATTTGGAGAGAGTGTTGGAGTCGGTGCAAGCTAGGTGCATGGTTTGCACTAGGATTACAAATCATTTTGGACGCAACCAATGGTACCACTAGATCATGAGGCTAAAGTGGAAGCTTGTTTTGGTCCGTTTGGAGATAGTGCTAATCTTGACGCAAGATAGGTGCACGGTTTGCGTCAAACGTACCATAGGCTTGGACATCGTTTTGGACACACCCAAAGGAACTCCTAGGTGACGTGGGTCATGTGGAATCTCTCTTCTTTCTGTTTGGAGACAGTGTTGGTGCAAGATAGGTGCATGGTTTGCGCTAGACGTACCATAGGATCTGAAATCGGTTTGGACGCACCTGATGGTACCACTAGGTGACAAGGCTCAAGTGCAAGCTTGTTTCGGCCCGCTTGGAAATAGTGCTAAACTTGACGCAAGATAGTTGCATGGTTTGCGTCGAACGTATCATAGGCTCGAAAATCGTTTTGAACGCACCCAATGGAACTCCTAGGTGACGTGGGTGATGTGGAATCTCGCTTCTTTCCGTTTGGAGACAGTGTTAGTGTCAGTGCAGGATAGGGGCATGGTTTACACTAGACATACCATAGGCTCATAAACCGTTTTGGATGCACTCGATGGAACCACTAGGTGACGAGGCTCAAGTGGAAGCTCATTTTGGCCTTTCGGACATAGTGCTAATCTTGAAGCAAGATAGGTGTATAGTTTGCATCGAACGTACCATATGATCGGAAATCATTTTGGACGCACCTGATGGAACTCCTAGGTGACATGGGTTTTTTCGTTTGGAGATTGTGTTAGTGTTGGTGCAAGATAGGTGCGTGGTTTGCGCTAGATGTACCATAGGCTTACAAATCATTTTGAACACACCCGTTGGTGCCACTAGATGATGATGCTCAAGTGGAAGCTCGTTTTGGTCTGTTTGGAGATAGTGCTAACCTTGACGCAAGATAGGTGCATGGTTTGCGTCGAACACACCATAGGCTAGGAAATCGTTTTGGACGCACCCGATGTAACTTCTAGGTGACGTGGGTCATGTGGAACCTCACTTCTTTCCGTTTGGAGAGAGTGTTGGAGTCGGTGCAAGCTAGGTGCATGGTTTGCACTAGATGTACCCTAGGATTACAAATCATTTTGGACGCAACCGATGGTACCACTAGATCATGAGGCTAAAGTGGAAGCTTGTTTCGGTCCGTTTGGAGATAGTGCTAATCTTGACGCAAGATAGGTGCACGGTTTGCGTCGAATGTACCATAGGCTCGGACATCGTTTTGGACGCACCCAAAGGAACTCCTAGGTGACGTGGGTCATGTGGAATCTCTCTTCTTTCTGTTTGGAGACAGTGTTGGTGCAAGATAGGTGCATGGTTTGCGCTAGACGTACCATAGGATCTGAAATTGGTTTGGACGCACCTGATGGTACCACTAGGTGACAAGGCTCAAGTGCAAGCTTGTTTCGGCCCGCTTGGAAATAGTGCTTAACTTGACGCAAGATAGTTGCATGGTTTGCATCGAACATATCATAGGCTCGAAAATCATTTTGAACGCACCCGATGGAACTCCTAGGTGACGTGGGTCATATGGAATCTCGCTTCTTTCCGTTTGGAGACAGTGTTAGTGTCAGTACAAGATAGGGGCATGGTTTACACTAGACATACCATAGGCTTAGAAACCGTTTTGGACGCACTCGATGGAACCACTAGGTGACGAGGCTCAAGTGGAAGCTCGTTTTGGCCTTTCGGACATAGTGCTAATCTTGAAGCAAGATAGGCAGATGGTTTTCATCAAACGTACCATAGGATCGGAAATCATTTTGGACGCACCCGATGGAACTCCTAGGTGACATGGGTCATGTGGAATCTCACTTCTTGCCGTTTGGTGACCGTGTTAGTGTCAGTGCAAGATAGGTGCACGGTTTGCGCTAGACGTACCATAAGATGAGAAATCATTTTGGCCGCACTCGATGGTACCACTAGGTGAGAAGGCTCAAGTGGAAGCACGTTTTGGCATTTTCAGACATAGTGCTCATATTGAAACAAGATAGGTGCACGATTTGCGTCAAACGTACCATAGGATCAGAAATTATTTTGGATGCAACCGAGAGAACTCCTAGGTGACGTGGGTCATGTGGAATCTCGCTTCTTTCCATTTGGAGACAGTGTTAGTGTCGGTGCAAGATAGGTGCATGGTTTGCGCTAGATGTACCATAGGCTCAGAAATCGTTTTGGACACACTCGATGGTACCACTTGGTGACGCGGCTCAAGTGGAAGCTCGTTTCGGCCTTTTGGACATAGAGCTAACCTTGACGCAATATAGGTGCACGGTTTGCGTCGAACATACCATAGGCTCAGAAATCGTTTTGGACGCACCCGATGGAACTCCTAGGTGATGTGGGTCATGTGGAATCTCGCTTCTTTCCGTTTGGTGATAGTGTTCGTGTCGGTGCAATATAGGTGCACCGTTTGCGCTAGACGTAACATAGGCTCAGAAATAATTTTGGATGCACTCGATGGTACCACTAGGTAACGAGGCTGAAGTGGAAGCTCGTTTTGGCCTTTTGGACATAGGGCTAATCTTGACGCAAGATAGGTGCACGGTTTGCGTCGAACGTATTATAGGCTCAAAAATCATTTTGGACGCACTCAATGGAACTCCTAGGTGACATGGGTGATGTGGAATCTTGCTTCTTTCTGTTTGGAGACAGTGCTTGTGTCAGTGCAAGATTGGTGCATGGTTAGCGCTAGACGTACCATAGGCTTAGAAATAATTTTCGACGCACTCGATGGTACCACTAGGTGACGAGGCTCAAGTGGAAGCTCCTTTCGGCCTTTTGGACATAGTGCTAATCTTGAAGCAAGATAGGTGCACGGTTTGCGTCGAACGTACCATTGGATCGGAAATCATTTTGGACGCACCCAATGGAACTCCTAGGTGATGTGGGTTTTTACCGTTTGGAGATAGTGTTAGTGTCGGTGCAAGATAGGTGCGTGGTTTGCGCTAGATGTACCATAGGCTTACAAATCATTTTGGACGCACCCGATGGTGCCACTAGATGACAACGCTCAAGTGGAAGCTTGTTTTGGTCTGTTTGGAGATAGTGCTAACCTCGACGCAAGATAGGTGCATGGTTTGCGTCGAACACACCATAGGCTAGGAAATCGTTTTGGACGGACCCGATGGAACTTCTAGGTGACATGGTCATGTGGAACCTCACTTCTTTCCATTTGGAGATAGTGTTGGAGTCGGTGCAAGATAGGTGCATGGTTTGCACTAGATGTACCATAGGATTACAAATCATTTTGGATGCAACCGATGGTACCACTAGATGACGAGGCTCAAGTGAAGCTTGTTTCGGTCTGTTTGGAGATAGTGCTAATCTTGATGCAACATAGGTGCACGGTTTGCGTCGAACGTACCATAGGCTCGGACATCATTTTGGATGCACCCAATGGAACTCCTAGGTGACGTGGGTCATGTGGAATCTCTCTTCTTTCTGTTAGGAGACAGTGTTGGTGCAAGATAGGTGCATGGTTTGCGCTAGACGTACCATAGGATCTGAAATCATTTTGGACGCACCTGATGGTACCACTAGGTGACAAGGCTCAAGTGCAAGCTTGTTTTGGCCCGTTTGGAGATAGTGCTAATCTTGACACAAGAGAGTTGCACTGTTTGCGTCAAACATATCATAGGCTCAAAAAATCATTTTGGACGCACCCGATGGAACTCCTAGGTGACGTGGGTGATGTGGAATCTCGCTTCTTTCTGTTTGGAGACAGTGTTTGAGTTGGTGCAGGATAGGTGCATGGTTTGTACTAGACATACCATAGGCTCAGAAACTATTTTGGATGCACTCGATGGTACCATTAGGTGACGAGGCTCAGAAATCGTTTTGGACGCACTCGATGGTACCACTAGATGACAAGGCTCAAGTGGAAGCTCGTTTCGGCCTTTCGAACATAGTGCTCATCTTGAAGCAAGATAGGTGCACGGTCTGCATCGAACGTACCATAGGATCGGAAATCATTTTGGACGCAACCGATGGAACTCCTTGGTGACATGGGTCACGTGGAATCTCACTTCTTTCCGTTTAGAGACAGTGTTATTGTCGGTGCAAGATAGGTGCATGGTTTGCGCTAGACATACCTAGGCTCCGAAATCGTTTTGGGTGCACCCTATGGTACCACTAGGTGACGAGGCTCAAGTGGAAGCTCGTTTCAGCCCGTTTGGAGATAGTGCTAATCTTGACACAAGGTAGGCACACGGTTTTCATCAAACGTACCATAGGATCGGAAATTGTTTTGGATGCACCCGATGGAACTCCTAGGTGACATGGGTCATGTGGAATCTCGCTTCTTTCCGTTTGGTGACAGTGTTAGTGTCGGTGCAAGATAGGTGCACGGTTTGCGCTAGATGTACCAAAGGCTCAGAAATCGTTTTGGACGCACTCGATGGTACTAGTAGGTGACGAGGCTCAAGTGGAAGCTCGTTTTGGCCTTTTGGACATAGTGCTAATCTTGACGCAAGATAGGTGCACGATTTGCGTTGAACGTATCATAGGCTCAAAAATCATTTTGGACGCACTCGACAGAACTCCTAGGTGACGTGGGTGATGTGGAATCTTGCTTTTTCTATTTGTAGACAGTGTTAGTGTCGGTGCAAGATAGGTGCATGGTTTGCACTAGATGTGCCATAGGCTTACAAGATAGGTGCAAGATAGGTGATGTATCATTTGGACACACTCGATGGTACCACTAGGTGACGAGGCTCAAGTGGAAGCTCGTTTTTGTCCTTTGGAGATAGTGCTAATCTTGACGGAAGATAGGCGGACGGTTTTCATCAAACGTACCATAGGATCGGAAATCATTTTGGACGCACCCGATGGAACTCCTAGGTGACGTGGGTCATGTGGAGTCTCACTTCTTGCCGTTGAAGACAGTGTTAGTGTCCATGCAAGATAGGTGCATGGTTTGCGCTAGACGTACCATAGGCTCAGAAATCGTTTTAGGCGCACCCGATGGTATGACTAGGTGACGAGGCTCAAGAGGAAGCTCGTTTCAGTCCGTTTGGAGATAGTGCTAATCTTGACGCAAGATAGGCACACGGTTTTCATCAAACATAGCATAGGATCAGAAATCGTTTTGGACACACCCGATGGAACTCCTTGGTGACGTGGGTCATGTGTTCTCTCGCATCTTTCCGTTTGGTGATAGTGTTAGTATCGGTGCAAGATAGGTGCATGGTTTGGGCTAGACGTACCATAGGATGAGATATCATTTTGGCCGCACTTGATGGTACCACTAGGTGACAAGGCTCAAGTGGAAGCACATTTTGGCCTTTCAGACATAGGGCTCATCTTGAAGCAAGATAGGTGCACGGTTTGCGTTAAACGTACCATAGGATCGGAAATCATTTTGGACGCAACCGATGGAACTCCTAGGTGACTTGGGTCATGTGGAATCTCGCTTCTTTCCATTTGGAGATAGTGTTTGTGTCGGTGCAAGATAGGTGCATGGTTTGCACTAGACATACCATAGGGTCATAAATCGTTTTGGACGCACTCGATGGTACCACTAGGTGACGAGGCTCAAGTGGAAGCTCGTTTTGGCCTTTCGGACACAGAGCTAATCTTGACGCAAGATAGGGGCACGGTTTGTGTCGAACGTATCATAGGCTCGAAAATCATTTTGGACGCACCCGATGGAACTCCTACGTGACGTGGGTGATGTGGAATCTCGCTTCTTTCCATTTGGAGACAGTGTTAGTGTCGGTGCAAGATAGGTGCACAATTTACGCTAGACGTACCATAGGCTCAGAAATCATTTTGGACGCACTCGATGGAACCACTAGGTGACGTGGCTCAAGTGGAAGCTCATTTTGGCCTTTCGGACATAGAGCTAACCTTGACGCAAGATAGGTGCACGGTTTGCGTCGAATGTACCAAAGGCTCGAAAATCGTTTTGGACGCACCTGATGGAATCCTAGGTGACGTGGGTCATGTGGAACCTTGCTTCTTTTCCATTTGGAGACAGTGTTAGTGTCAGTGCAAGATAGGTGCATGGTTTGTGCTAGACGTACCATAGGCTCAGAAATCATTTTGGACGCATCATTTGGTACCACTAGGTGATGAGTCTCAAGTGGAAGCTCGTTTCAGTCCGTTTGGAGATAGTGCTAATCTTGACGGAAGATAGGCGGATGGTTTTCATCAAACATACCATAGGATCGGAAATCATTTTGGACGCACCCGATGGAACTCCTAGGTGACGTGGGTCATATGGAATCTCACTTCTTGCCGTTGGAGATAGTGTTAGTGTCCGTGCAAGATAGGTGCATGGTTTGCACTAGACGTACCATAGGCTCAGAAATCATTTTAGGCGCACCTGATGGTACGACTAGGTGACAAGGCTCAAGAGGAAGCTCGTTTCAGTCCGTTTGGAGATAGTGCTAATCTTGACGCAAGATAGGCACACGGTTTTCATCAAACGTACCCTAGGATGATAAATCTTTTTGGACGCACCTGATGGAACTCCTAGGTGACATGGGTCATGTGGAATCTCGCATCTTTCCGTTTGGTGACAGTGTTAGTGTCTGTGCAAGATAGGTGCACGGTTTGCGCTAGACATACCATAGGATGAGAAATCATTTTGGCCGCACTCGATGGTACCACTAGGTGAGAAGGCTCAAGTGGAAGCTCGTTTCCGCCTTTTAGACAGAGTGCTCACCTTGAAGCAAGATAGGTGCACGGTTTGCGTCGAACATACTTGATGAGGACATCAACACCGATCATACATCCACGCCGTCCACGCCGACACCTGCTGGTCCTATTACCCGTGCTCGTGCTCGAACACTTAATCATCAAGTGAGTTCCTTCTTGAGCTCTTGTCCATCCTGTTTAGATCTTGGAGACACATGCACTCTTGTTTTGATTAGGAATCAAGGAGAAGACCGAAAGGGAAAAGGACTCGCGTAGGCTGGATTCGGACTGCAGCACACCTCCAACTTGCGACGGTCGCCACGGTTACATACGGAGTCGGATTGGGGTGATTCTGGACTTGTTGGAAAGCTAATAAAGTCTACTTTCATACGGATCTGACCTCATACTCATACCTGCTCATAAACGGCGTCAACAGCCCAAAAATCACCGAGAGGTCTATTCTGTCCAGGGTGCTGCGCCACCTTAAGTTAGCCCAATGGGCTTGTATCATTTAGAGTCCAGTAGGGATGCGTCCTAGGGTTGGAGCACGACCCAAACTCTCTTGTGGTCGTCCTCCACACGTCATATACCCCTTAGCCGCCACCAGGAACACTTGGGTTTTGTTTAGATCAAGTTTAGCCTTTGCTACTTGCTTGTAGGCGCGCGTGCTGATCCAGCCGCCCATCTCCTTGTCTTCGGAACCCCACTCAAAATAAGATTCAGTTTGAGGCTTTCAATTCCATCTTGCAAATTCAGTGCTTGTTTCCTTGTTCTTGCTAGTTCTTCGATTGCTTGCAGGACGGGAGCCCTAGTGGCTGGTTGTCGCGCTCCACAAGATCGTGACGGCCTTTGGAGGTAGTGTATCGGTTGCTAAGGCGCGGTCTTGGAAGGCTGTAGTCGGGCCGTGAACGTCATCTCCATCCACCAAATCGAGTGATCTCACGCCTCTCATCGAAAGATTGTCCATAAACCCTAGCGGGTTCATATCAATACTATAGGGTCATAAATCATTTTGGACGTAACTGACGGAACTCCTAGGTGACGTGGGTCATGTGGAATCTCGCTTCTTTCCGTTTGGAGACAGTGTTGGTGTTAGTGCAAGATAGGTGTATGGTTTGCACTAGACATACCATAGGGTCATAAATCATTTTGGACGCTCTCGATGGTACCACTAGGTGACGAGGCTCAAGTGGAAGCTCGTTTCGGCCTTTCGGACATAGAGCTAACCTTGACGCAAGATAGGTGCATGGTTTGCGTCGAATGTATCATAGGCTCGAAAATCATTTTGGACGCACCCGATGGAACTCCTAGGTGACGTGGGTGATGTGGAATCTCGTTTTTCTGTTTGGAGACAGTGTTAGTGTCGGTGCAAGATAGGTGCATGGTTTGCGCTAGATGTACCATAGGCTTAAAAGATAGGTGCAAGATAGGTGATGTATCATTTGGACACACTCGATGGTAACACTAGGTGACGAGGCTCAGGTGGAAGCTCGTTTCGGCCTTTCAGACATAGTGGTAATCTTAAAGCAAGATAGGTGCATCATTTGCATCGAACGTACCATTGGATCGGAAATCATTTTGGACGCTCCCGATGGAACTCCTAGGTGACGTGGGTCATGTGGAATCTCACTTCTTGCCATTTGGAGATAGTGTTAGTGTCGGTGCAAGATAGGTGCATAGTTTGCGCTAGACGTACCATAGGCTCAAAAATCGTTTTGGGCGCACCTGATGGTACGACTAGGTGACGAGGCTCAAGTGGAAGCTCATTTTAGTCCGTTTGGAGATAGTGCTAATCTTGACGCAAGATAAGCACACGGTTTTCATCAAACGTACCATAGGATCAAAAATCGTTTTGGACGCACCTGATGGAACTCCTTGGTGACGTGGGTCATGTGGAATCTCGCATCTTTCTGTTTGGTGACAGTGTTAGTATCGGTGCAAGATAGGTGCATGGTTTGGGCTAGACGTACCATAGGATGAGATATCATTTTGGCCACACTCGATGGTACCACTAGGTGACAAGGCTCAAGTGGAAGCACGTTTTGGCCTTTCAGACATAGGGCTCATCTTGAAGCAAGATAGGTGCATGGTTTGCGTCAAACATACCATAGATCGGAAATCATTTTGGACGCAACCGACGGAACTCCTACGTGACGTGGGTCATGTGGAATCTCGCTTCTTTCCGTTTGGAGACAGTGTTGGTGTCGGTGCAAGACAGGTGCACAATTTGCGCTAGACGTACCATAGTGTCATAAATCGTTTTGGACGCTCTCGATGGTACCACTAGGTGACGAGGCTCAAGTGGAAGCTCATTTTGGCCTTTCGGACATAGAGCTAATCTTGACGCAAGATAGTTGCACGGTTTACGTCGAACGTATCATAGGCTCAAAAATCATTTTGGATGCACCCGATGGAACTCCTAGGTGACAAGGGTGATGTGGAATCTCGCTTCTTTCCATTTGGAGATAGTGTTAGTGTCAGTGCAAGATAGGTGCACGGTTTGGGCTAGACGTACCGTAGGCTCAGAAATCGTTTTGGACGCACTCGATGGTACCACTAGGTGACACGGCTCAAGTGGAAGCTCGTTTCGACCTTTCGGACATAGAGCTAACCTTGACGCAAGATAGGTGCATGGTTTGCGTCGAATGTACCATAGGCTCAAAAATCGTTTTGGACGCACCTGATGGAATCCTAGGTGACGTGGGTCATGTGGAATCTCGCATCTTTCCGTTTGGTGACAGTGTTAGTGTCGGTGCAAGATAGGTGCATGATTTGTGCTAGACGTACCATAGGCTCAGAAATCATTTTGGACGCATCCTTTGGTACCACTAGGTGATGAGTCTCAAGTGGAAGCTCGTTTCAGTCCGTTTGGAGATAGTGCTAATCTTGACGGAAGATAGACGGATGGTTTTCATCAAACATACCATAGGATCAGAAATCATTTTGGACGCACCCGATGGAACTCGTAGGTGACGTGGGACTTGTGGAATCTCGCTTCTTGCTGTTGGAGATAGTGTTAGTGTCCGTGCAAGATAGGTGCATGGTTTGCGCTAGACGTACCATAGGCTTAGAAATCATTTTAGGCGCACCCGATGGTACGACTAGGTGATGAGGCTCAAGTGGAAGCTCGTTTTAGTCCGTTTGGAGATAGTGGTAATTTTGACGCAAGATAGGCACACAGTTTTCATCAAACGTACCATAGGATCATAAATCGTTTTGGACACACCCGATGGAACTCCTAGGTGATGTGGGTCATGTGGAATCTCACATCATTCCATTTGGGTACAGTGTTAGTGTCAGTGCAAGATAGGTGCACGGTTTGCGCTAGACGTACCATAGGATGAGAAATCATTTTGGCCACACTCGATGGTACCACTAGGTGAGAAGGCTCAAGTGGAAGCTCGTTTCGGCCTTTTAGACAGAGTGCTCACCTTTAAGCAAGATAGGTGCACGGTTTGCGTCGAACATACTATAGGATCGGAAATCATTTTGGACACAACCGACGGAACTCCTAGGTGACGTGGGTCATGTGGAATCTTGCTTCTTTCCGTTTGGAGATAGTGTTGGTGTTGGTGCAAGATAGGTGTAAGGTTTGCACTAGACATACCATAGGGTCATAAATCATTTTGGACGCTCTTGATGGTACCACTAGGTGACGAGGCTCAAGTGGAAGCTTGTTTCGGCCTTTCGGACATAGAGCTATTCTTGACGCAAGATAGGTGCATGGTTTGCGTCGAACGTATCATAGGCTCAAAAATCATTTTGGACGCACCCGATGGAACTCCTAGGTGACGTGGGTGATGTGGAATCTCGCTTCTTTCCATTTGGAGACAGTTTAGTGTCAGTGCAAGATAGGTGCACGGTTTGGGCTAGACGTACCATAGGCTCAGAAATCATTTTAGACGCACTCGATGGTACCACTAGGTGACGCGGCTCAAGTGGAAGCTTGTTTCAACCTTTTGGACATAGAGCTAACCTTGACGCAAGATAGGTACACGGTTTGCGTTGAACGTACCATAGGCTCGGAAATCGTTTTGGACGCACCTGATGGAATCCTAGGTGACGTGGGTCATGTGGAATCTCGCTTCTTTTCCATTTGGAGACAGTGTTAGTGTCGATGCAAGGAAGGTGCCTGGTTTGTGCTAGACGTACCATAGGCTCAGAAATCATTTTGGACGCACCCTTTGGTACCACTAGGTGACGAGGCTCAAGTGGAAGCTCATTTTAGTCCGTTTGGAGATAGTGCTAATCTTGATAGAAGAAAGGCGGATGGTTTTCATCAAACATACCAAAGGATCGAAAATCATTTTGTGCGCACCCGATGGAACTCCTAGGTGACGTGGGTCATGTGGAATCTCGCATCTTTCCATTTGGTGACAGTGTTAGTGTTGGTGCAAGATAGGTGCATGGTTTGTGCTAGACGTACCATAGGCTCAAAAATCATTTTGGACGCATCCTTTGGTACCACTAGGTGATGAGTCTCAAGTGGAAGCTCGTTTTAGTCCGTTTGGAGATAGTGCTAATCTTGACAGAAGATAGGCGGATGGTTTTCATCAAACATACCATAGGATTAGAAATCATTTTGGACGCACCCGATGGAACTCGTAGGTGACGTGGGTCTTATGGAATCTCGCTTCTTGCCGTTGGAGATAGTGTTAGTGTCCGTGCAAGATAGGTGCATGGTTTGCGCTAGACGTACCATAGGCTTAGAAATCGTTTTAGGCGCACCCGATGGTACGACTAGGTGACGAGGCTCAAGTGGAAGCTCGTTTCAGTCCGTTTGGAGATAGTGCTAATCTTGACGCAAGATAGGCACACAGTTTTCATCAAACGTGCCATAGGATCATAAATCGTTTTGGACGCACCCGATGGAACTCCTAGGTGACGTGGGTCATGTGGAATCTCACATCATTCCATTTGGTGACAGTGTTAGTGTCGGTGCAAGATAGGTGCACGGTTTACGCTAGACATACCATAGGATGAGAAATCATTTTGGCCACACTCGATGGTACCACTAGGTGAGAAGGCTCAAGTGGAAGCTCGATTTGGCCTTTTAGATAGAGTGCTCACCTTTAAGCAAGATAGGTGCACGGTTTGCGTCAAACATACTATAGGATCGGAAATCATTTTGGACGCAACCGACGGAACTCCTAGGTGACGTGGGTCATGTGGAATCTCGCTTCTTTCTGTTTGGAGACAGTGTTGGTGTCGGTGCAAGATAGGTGTAAGGTTTGCACTAGACATACCATAGGGTCATAAATCATTTTGGACGCTCTTGATGGTACCACTAGGTGACGAGGCTCAAGTGGAAGCTTGTTTCGGCCTTTCGGACATAGAGCTATTCTTGACGCAAGATAGGTGCATGGTTTGCGTCGAACGTATCATAGGCTCAAAAATCGTTTTGGACGCACCTGATGGAATCCTAGGTGACATGGGTCATGTGGAATCTCGCATCTTTCCGTTTGGTGACAGTGTTAGTGTCGGTGCAAGATAGGTGCATGGTTTGTGCTAGACGTACCATAGGCTCAGAAATCATTTTGGACGCATCCTTTGGTACCACTAGGTGATGAGTCTCAAGTGGAAGCTCGTTTCAGTCCGTTTGGAGATAGTGCTAATCTTGACGGAAGATAGACGGATGGTTTTCATCAAACATACCATAGGATCAGAAATCATTTTGGACGCACCCGATGGAACTCGTAGGTGACGTGGGTCTTGTGGAATCTCGCTTCTTGCTGTTGGAGATAGTGTTAGTGTCCGTGCAAGATAGGTGCATGGTTTGCGCTAGACGTACCATAGGCTTAGAAATCATTTTAGGCGCACCCGATGGTACGACTAGGTGACGAGGCTCAAGTGGAAGCTCGTTTCAGTCCGTTTGGAGATAGTGCTAATCTTGACGCAAGATAGGCACACAGTTTTCATCAAACGTGCCATAGGATCATAAATCGTTTTGGACGCACCCGATGGAACTCCTAGGTGACGTGGGTCATGTGGAATCTCACATCATTCCATTTGGTGACAGTGTTAGTGTCGGTGCAAGATAGGTGCACGGTTTGCGCTAGACATACCATAGGACATCATTGGCTCAAATATGACCATGCCAACCACTTCTATACCAAAGGTGCAACCATTCTATATGAGGCTTATCATTGATGCATTTGATGAATTGGTGCTCCACCATAAAATGTGTTCATTCTCATTTTCAGAATTACTTACATGGATCAAGGGAAGGCTTGATTGCATATGGAAAGCATGGAAGGTTAATGAAGTTGATTGGGGACCAAATCCAAGTATTCCTAACGTCCTCTGCTAGGCCACCACGTCACTTTGGTTCCAAGGACAGAAAGAGTCCAAAGTCCAACACGTTTTGGAAGTTGAATTCGGAGTGCAAAATAGTCCCAAATTGCGACGGTCGCCACGACTTCATACGGACTCCGATTGGGACGTTCTAGCACTTTTTGGAAAGCTTATCAAGTCTATTTTCCAACGGATCTGGACTCATGGCTATATCTTATCTGATGCTTCCGCAGTCGTCATTTCAACGCCAGGACCTTTTCTGCCTTTGGTGCTGCGTCACCCTATTTTGGGCCGATGGTCCATGTATCAAGTTGGGTCCATTAGGGACGCGTCCTAGGGTTGGAGAACGACCCCTAACACCCCCTGGTCGTTCCCCTAGGTATTAATAAGGATTAGAGCCGCCACAAACAGATTGGGTTTTGTTTTGTTGAAAGTTTAGCCATTGCTACTTCCTAGTAGACGCATGTGTCGACTAGACCATCCGTTCTACTTGATTCAGAACCCCAACTTTGTGATTTCAGATTGGTTTTCATCTCCATATTTACAATTGAGTTGCTTGTTCTACTTGCTCTTGCTTGTTCCTCGATTGCTTGCAGGAATTACCCTAGTGGTTTGGTTGATCGTGCTCCACAAGGATCGCGACGGCTGTTGGAGGTGGTGTATCGGTTGCTAAGGCGTAGCTTGGAAGGCTGTAGTCAGGCCGTGAATGTCATCTCCATCCCCAAATCGAGTTATCCACCTTCTCTCATCGAAAGATCGGGATTCACCCTAGCGGGTTCATATCAGTTGGTAATCAGAGCAAGGTTGATCGGTGAGAGACTTCCAGTTCTTTGTTGTTTTTAATCTCCTATAGTCCAGAAAAAGCCAAAACAAAATTAGTAGATTAGTTCTCCATAATCCCAAAAACCCTTTGTGCTTAATACTATTACTGCTTAGTTAGGGCTTATTGAATTAACGGGTGCATCGTCATGTTATGTTGCTGGTCTTAGCGTTTAGTCGTTTAGAGTTTTGAGTTCTAGTCACGTTTCTGTCACCATAGCAGATTTGAGTTTATTTGTTTCTCTCAACGAATCCGAGTGGATTTCCAAATTCTTTTGTTTTGTTTACCACCATTATCCTAGCCACGTCCTTGGAGGTTTCATCCACGTCCATATTTCCATCTACAAAAAGGAAATCCAACAAGATCAAGATAGAATTTGATTCGGAGTCCTGTTTTATCCTGAAAAGAAAAGCACCATATTTCCTTTGTCAGGAGTCTGAATAGGGAGTTTAAATACAATCTGGAAACCTTAACTTGTCCTCTTTCCAACGGATCAGAGCTTGCTCTGAAATTCATTCTGAGCGCTTCGCAATTGCCCTGGAGATTTGCGCGTCTGCTGGTTTTGCAAAACAGCCACTTGTTTGACTTTGCTACTGAATCACCCTTCCCAAGGAAACATTTAATTGTTGTAAGTAGCTTGTTAATTCTTGTTGCAAAAAATTCAGTTTTGTGCTAGTTGAAAAAAAAACAGAAAAAAAGATAGAAGAAAGAAAGAAAAGAAAGAAAGAAAAGAAAGATAGAAAGAAAGAAAGAAAAGAAAGAGAAAGAAGAAGAGAAGGGTTTTCTTTTGTTGTTATTCCTATCCTTGTGATCCTTCTTTGCTGCAGCTTAGTGACTTTGTTTGTGTCCAGGCTCGCGTCTCTAGCACGTACTAGCCTAGGACCAGCATAATAACGTCGTTGAGCATTTGTTCAATTTGCTTGCAACTAACGTGGTTCTAGTACTTCCTTTCTTTAGCCCACCTACAGCTCCACATATTCGACTACAGCTTGAGAGGTTTTTGTTGCTGCGGCACCGATACACTTCGCTCCACGGTTATAGACTTGTTGGTTGCCGTCACCTCCTGTTTGGCTTGGTAAGAACTTGTAAGGGCTTGTTTTAACAAGTTGAGTTTGAGAGAATTACAACCAACACATCCTAGTAGTTGATAGGAGGATACATATTATTTTTGTGTTTCTTGTTTTCTACTAATCATGGCAGGTGATATGGAGATTTTTGAGCTATTGAAACTAGACCCTCATATTCAGGATGTCATTCAACACTTGTCCGTTATATGATGGTAAGTTTGATCCTCAAGCTTACATTGATTGGGAGTTAAAAGTAGACAATGAATTTGATGAGCATGACCTGTCCGAGAAACAAAAGATTTGTATTGCCTCCAATGTTTTGACTGAATTTGCTTTGCTAGAATGGAAACACATTCGTAGGCACAAGAAAGTTCTAGAATCTTGGGAAGACTTCAAAATTCTTTTTAGAGATGCATTCATTCCTGCATATTATGTTGATTATTTGCTTGCAAAATTAGACAACTTGAAGCAGGGTAGTAAGACTGTGAAACAATACTACCATGATTTTAAGATTTGTATCATGTTTGGTGGATTGGATGAATGCATGGAAGATGTTATGAGTAGGTTCATGAGAGGGCTCAATTCTGAAATTCGAACCTTGTTAATTAGCAAATCATATTGCCATATTGGTCAATTGTTTTGTCTTGCTCTCAATGCTTGAAAAAGAGATTCTATTATCTGTGAATACTTGCCAGAATGATGTGACCCATAATGTCCAAAATTTGTCCACTCTGCATGCTAATGATGAGCAACAAATAGTGGAACCCACTACTGATTTTCTGTTGTCACAAAATGAATTACTCGCTGTTCCTTGTGATAAAGAGGAGTTGTGTGCTGATGATTCTTTTACTCCTATGCCACAAGTAGCGAATAAGTGTGATACTTTTGGTTTGGAACCATACAAATGTGCTGAAGATAAGCTTTTTCATCCTATTACATATGCACAAGATGAACTGAATTTGCTGTCCTCTTTAAATACTTTGGGTTATATTGAATTTGATATTCTGTGTAATCTAAATTGTCTAAAAGAGAAACTTAAATTTGATTCTGGTTTGCCAAGTTTTAATCATTGTTCGCTTCATGCAATTGGCAAATATGACAGCAAAAGAGAATATTTGGTGCATAAAGTTTATATTTGCTCTAATCTGAAATATCCTTTTGGGCCACCACACCATGATCAAATTGAGGGCTGCACTAATACTAATGATGTCTTGCAAAGTTTTCCTAGTTTTCCCATATGCAACAGGATAAATATCAAGAAGGGGAGCATGGTTCACTTTTACCTACAACACATCTTCCAACAAAGGTCAAACCGAGGACGGTTTGCTGTCAAGAAGGGGAGAATGATGAGGACATCATTGGCTCAAATATGACCATGCCAACCACTTCTATACCAAAGGTGCAACCATTCTATATGAGGCTTATCATTGATGCATTTGATGAATTGGTGCTCCACCATAAAATGTGTTCATTCTCATTTTCAGAATTACTTACATGGATCAAGGGAAGGCTTGATTGCATATGGAAAGCATGGAAGGTTAATGAAGTTGATTGGGGACCAAATCCAAGTATTCCTAACGTCCTCTGCTAGGCCACCACGTCACTTCGGTTCCAAGGACAGAAAGAGTCCAAGTCCAACACGTTTTGGAAGTTGAATTCGGACTGTAAAATAGTCCCAAATTGCGACGGTCGCCACGACTTCATACGGACTCCGATTGGGACGTTCTAGCACTTTTTGGAAAGCCTTATCAAGTCTATTTTCCAACGGATCTGGACTCATGGCTATATCTTATCTGATGCTTCCGCAGTCGTCATTTCAACGCCAGGACCTTTTCTGCCTTTGGTGCTGCGTCACCCTATTTTGGGCCGATGGTCCATGTATCAAGTTGGGTCCATTAGGGACGCATCCTAGGGTTGGAGAATGACCCTAACACCCCCTGGTCGTTCCCCTAGGTATTAATAAGGATTAGAGCCGCCACAAACAGATTGGGTTTTGTTTTGTTGAAAGTTTAGCCATTGCGACTTCCTAGTAGACGCATGTGTCGACTAGACCATCCATTCTACTTGATTCAGAACCCCAACTTTGTGATTTCAGATTGGTTTTCATCTCCATATTTGCAATTGAGTTGCTTGTTCTACTTGTTCTTGCTTGTTCCTCGATTGCTTGCAGGAATTACCCTAGTGGTTTGGTTGATCGTGCTCCACAAGGTCGCGACGGCTGTTGGAGGTGGTGTATCGGTTGCTAAGGCATAGCTTGGAAGGCTGTAGTCAGGCCGTGAACGTCATCTCCATCCCCAAATCGAGTTATCCACCTTCTCTCATCGAAAGATTGGGATTCACCCTAGCGGGTTCATATCAGTTGGTAATCAGAGCAAGGTTGATCGGTGAGAGACTTCTAGTTCTTTGTTGTTTTTAATCTCCTATAGTCCAGAAAAAGCCAAAACAAAATTAGTAGATTAGTTCTCCATAATCCCAAAAACCCTTTGTGCTTAATACTATTACTGCTTAGTTAGGGCTTATTGAATTAACGGGTGCATCGTCATGTTATGTTGCTGGTCTTAGCGTTTAGTCGTTTAGAGTTTCGAGTTCTAGTCACGTTTCTGTCACCATAGCAGATTTGAGTTTATTTGTTTCTCTCAACGAATCCGAGTGGATTTCCAAATTCTTTTGTTTTGTTTACCACCATTATCCTAGCCACGTCCTTGGAGGTTTCATCCACATCCATATTTCCATCTACAAAAAGGAAATCCAACAAGATCAAGATAGAATTTGATTCGGAGTCCTGTTTTATCCTGAAAAGAAAAGCACCATATTTCCTTTGTCAGGAGTCTGAATAGGGAGTTTAAATACAATCTGGAAACCTTAACTTGTCCTCTTTCCAACGGATCAGAGCTTGCTCCGAAATTCATTCTGAGCGCTTCGCAATTGCCCTGGAGATTTGCGCGTCTGCTGGTTTTGCAAAACAGCCACTTGTTTGACTTTGCTACTGAATCACCCTTCCCAAGGAAACATTTAATTGTTGTAAGTAGCTTGTTAATTCTTGTTGCAAAAAATTCAGTTTTGTGCTAGTTGAAAAAAAAACAGAAAAAAAGATAGAAGAAAGAAAGAAAAGAAAGAAAGAAAAGAAAGATAGAAAGAAAGAAAGAAAAGAAAGAGAAAGAAGAAGAGAAGGGTTTTCTTTTGTTGTTATTCCTGTCCTTGTGATCCTTCTTTGCTGCAGCTCAGTGACTTTGTTTGTGTCCAGGCTCGCGTCTCTAGCACGTACTAGCCTAGGACCAGCATAATAACGTCGTTGAGCATTTGTTCAATTTGCTTGCAACTAACGTGGTTCTAGTACTTCCTTTCTTTAGCCCACCTACAGCTCCACATATTCGACTACAGCTTGAGAGGTTTTTGTTGCTGCGGCACCGATACACTTCGCTCCACGGTTATAGACTTGTTGGTTGCCGTCACCTCCTGTTTGGCTTGGTAAGAACTTGTAAGGGCTTGTTTTAACAAGTTGAGTTTGAGAGAATTACAACCAACACATCCTAGTAGTTGATAGGAGGATACATATTATTTTTGTGTTTCTTGTTTTCTACTAATCATGGCAGGTGATATGGAGATTTTTGAGCTATTGAAACTAGACCCTCATATTCAGGATGTCATTCAACACTTGCCGTTATATGATGGTAAGTTTGATCCTCAAGCTTACATTGATTGGGAGTTACAAGTAGACAATGAATTTGATGAGCATGACCTGTCTGATATGCACCCGCTAGGGTTGAATCCTGATCTTTCGATGAGAGAAGGTGGATAACTCAATTTGGGGATGGAGATGACGTTCACGGTCCGACTACAGCCTTCCAAGCTGCGCCTTAGCAACCGATACACCACCTCCAATAGCCGTCGCGATCTTGTGGAGCACGATCAACCAAACCACTAGGGTAATTCCTGCAAGCAATCGAGGAACAAGCAAGAACAAGTAGAACAAGCAACTCAATTGCAAATATGGAGATGAAAAACCAATCTGAACTCACAAAGTTGGGGTTTTGAATCAAGTAGAACGGATGGTCTAGTCAACACACACGTCTACAAGGAAGTAGCAATGGCTAAACTTTCAACAAAACAAAACCCAATCTGTTTGTGGCGGCTCTAATCCTTATTAATACCTAGGGGAACGACCAGGGGGTGTTGGGGTCGTTCTCCAACCCTAGGATGCGTCCCTAATGGACCCAACTTGATACATGGACCATCGGCCCAAAATAGGGTGATGCAGCACCAAAGGCAGAAAAGGTCCTGACGTGAAAACGACGACTACGGAAGCATCGGATAAGATATAGCCATGAGTCCAAATCCGTTGGAAAATAGACTTGATAAGCTTTCCAAAAAGTGCTAGAACGTCCCAATCCGAGTCCGTATGCGACCGTGGTGAACATCACAAGTTGGAGCTGTCCTGGAGTCCGAATCCAGCCCCAAAACGTGTTGGATTTGATCTCTTTCTTTCCTTGGACCAAAAGTGACGTGGTGTCCAGGTGGAGGACGTTAGGAATACATGGATTTGGTCCCCAATCAACTTCATTAACCTTCCATGCTTTCCATATGCAATCAAACCTTCCCTTGATCCATGTAAGTATTTCTGAAAATGACAACGAACACACATCATGGTGCAGCATCAATTCATCAGATGTATCAAATACAATCATGGTAAAGGATTGTTTCACCTGTGAATCAAAAGTTGCTAATGTGGTTGTATCCAGGCAGGTGATGTCCTCATCATTCTCCCCTTCTTGGCTGCAAGTCGTCCTCGACTTGCCCCAATGGCATTCAAAGGTGCTTGCTTTGATGTTGGAGCATGGAGCGACGACTATGCTGCATGGCCACAACCAGCAATGCTCCCCTTCTTTGGCCTTACCCTGTTGCATATTGGAAAAACTAGGAAAACTTTGCAAGACATTATTAGTGTTAGTGCAGCCCTCAATTTGATCTTGGTATTGTGGCCCAAAAGGATATTTTAGATTAGAGCAAATATAAACTTTATGCACCAAATATTCTCCTTTGCTGTCATATTTGCCAATTGCATGAAGCGAGCAATGATTAAAACTTGGCAAACCAGAATCAAATTTAAGTTTCTCTTTTAGACAATTTAGATTACACAGAATATCAAATTCAATATAACCCAAAGTATTTAAAGAGGACAGCAAGTTTAGTTCATCTTGTGCACATGTAATAGGATGAAAAAGCTTATCTTCAGCACATTTGTATGGTTCCAAACCAAAAGTATCACACTTATTCGCTACTTGTGGCATAGGAGTAAAAGAATCATCAGCACACAACTCCTCTTTATCACAAGGAACAACAAGTAATTCATTTTGTGACAAAGGAAAATCAGTAGTGGGTTCCACTATTTGTTGCTCTTCATTAGCATGCAGAGTGGACAAATTTTGGACATTATGGGTCACATCATTCTTGCAAGTATTCACAAATAATAGACTCTCCTTTTCAGCATTGAGAGCAAGACAAAACAATTGACCAATATGTTTGTATGATTTACTAATTAACAAGGTTCGAATTTCAGAATTGAGCCCTCTCATGAACCTACTCATAACATCTTCCATGCATTCATCTAATCCACCAAACATGATGCAAATCTTAAAATCATGGTAGTATTCTTTTACAGTCCTACTATCTTGCTTCAAGTTGTCTAATTTTGCAAGCAAATAATCAGCATAATATGAAGGAACGAATGCATCTCTAAAAAGAAATTTGAAGTCTTCCCAAGATTCTAGAACTTTGTTATGCCTACAAATGTGTTTCCATTCTAGTAAAGCATATTCAATCAAAACATTAGAGGCAATACAAATCTTTTGTTTCTCGGACAGGTCATGCTCATCAAATTCATTGTCTACTTTTAACTCCCAATCAATGTAAGCTTGAGGATCAAACTTACCATCATATAACGGCAAGTGTTGAATGATATCCTGAATATGAGGGTCTAGTTTCAACAGCTCAAAAATCTCCATATCACCTGCCATGATTAGTAGAAAACAAGAAACACAAAAAAACAATATGTATCCTCCTATCAACTACTAGGATGTGTCGGTTGTAATTCTCTCAAACTCAACTTGTTAAAACAAGCCCTTACAAGTTCTTACCAAGCCAAACAGGAGGTGACGGCAACCAACAAGTCTACAACCATGGAATGAAGTGTATCGGTGCCGCAACAACAACACCTTTCAAGCTGTAGTCGAAATATGTGGAGCTATAGGTGGGCTAAAGCAAGGAAGTACTAGAACCACGTTAGTTGCAAGCAAATTGAACAAACGCTCAATGATGTTATTGTGCTGGTCCTAGGCTAGTACATGCTAGAGACGCGAGCCTAGACACAAACGAAGTCACTGAGCTGCAACAAAGAAGGATCCCAAGGAGAGGAATAACAACAAAAGAAAAATCCTTCTCTTCTTCTTTCTCTTTCTGTTCTTTCTTTCTTCTTTCTTCCTGTCTTTCTTTTCTTTCTTTCTTTTCTTTCTTTCTTTCTTTTCTTTCTTTCTTTTCTTTCTTTCTTTTCTTTCTTTTTCTTTCAAGTAGCACAAAGCTGAAATTTTGCAACAAGAGATAACAAGCTACTTACAGCAATTAAATGTATCCTTGGGAAGGGTGATTCAGTAGCAAAGTCAAACCAGTGGCTGTTTTGCAAAACCAGGAGATGCGCAAATCTCTAGGGCGATTACGAAGCGCTCAAAATGAATTTAGGAGCAATGTCAGATCTGTTGGAAAGAGCACAAGTTAAGGTTTCCAGATTATATTTAAACTCCTTATTCGGACTCCTGACAAAGGAAATATGGTGCTTTTCTTTTCAGGATAAAACAGGACTCCGAATCGAATTCTACCTTGATCTTGTTGGATTTCCTTTTTGTAGATGGAAATATGGACGTGGATGAAACCTCCAAGGATGTGGCTAGGATAATGGTGGTAAACAAAACAAAGGAATTTGGAAATCCACTCGGATTCGTAGAGAGAAACAAATAAACACAAATCTGCGATGGTGACAGAAACGTGACTAGAACTCGAAACTCTAAACGACTAGACGCTAAGACCAGCAACTTGACACGATGATGCAACCGTTAATTCAATAAGCCCTAACTAAGCAGTAATAGTATTAAGCTCAAAGGGTTTTTGGGATTATGAAGAACTAATCTACTAATTTTGTTTTGGCTTTTTCTGGACTAAAGGAGATTAAAAACAGCAAAGAACTGGAAGTCTCTCACCGATCAACCTTGCTCTGATTACCAACTGATATGCACCCGCTAGGGTTGAATCCTGATCTTTCGATGAGAGAAGGTGGATAACTCAATTTGGGGATGGAGATGACGTTCACGGTCCGACTACAGCCTTCCAAGCTGCGCCTTAGCAACCGATACACCACCTCCAATAGCCGTCGCGATCTTGTGGAGCACGATCAACCAAACCACTAGGGTAATTCCTGCAAGCAATCGAGGAACAAGCAAGAACAAGTAGAACAAGCAACTCAATTGCAAATATGGAGATGAAAAACCAATCTGAACTCACAAAGTTGGGGTTTTGAATCAAGTAGAACGGATGGTCTAGTCAACACACACGTCTACAAGGAAGTAGCAATGGCTAAACTTTCAACAAAACAAAACCCAATCTGTTTGTGGCGGCTCTAATCCTTATTAATACCTAGGGGAACGACCAGGGGGTGTTGGGGTCGTTCTCCAACCCTAGGATGCGTCCCTAATGGACCCAACTTGATACATGGACCATCGGCCCAAAATAGGGTGATGCAGCACCAAAGGCAGAAAACGTCCTGACGTGAAAACGACGACTACGGAAGAATCGGATAAGATATAGCCATGAGTCCAAATCCGTTGGAAAATAGACTTGATAAGCTTTCCAAAAAGTGCTAGAACGTCCCAATCCGAGTCCGTATGCGACCGTGGTGAACATCACAAGTTGGAGCTGTCCTGGAGTCCGAATCCAGCCCCAAAACGTGTTGGATTTGATCTCTTTCTTTTCTTGGACCAAAAGTGACGTGGTGTCCAGGTGGAGGACGTTAGGAATACATGGATTTGGTCCCCAATCAACTTCATTAACCTTCCATGCTTTCCATATGCAATCAAACCTTCCCTTGATCCATGTAAGTATTTCTGAAAATGACAACGAACACACATCATGGTGCAGCATCAATTCATCAGATGTATCAAATACAATCATGGTAAAGGATTGTTTCACCTGTGAATCAAAAGTTGCTAATGTGGTTGTATCCAGGCAGGTGATGTCCTCATCACTGTCCGAGAAACAAAAGATTTGTATTGCCTCCAATGTTCTGACTGAATTTGCTTTGCTAGAATGGAAACACATTCGTAGGCACAAGAAAGTTCTAGAATCTTGGGAAGACCTCAAAATTCTTTTTAGAGATGCATTCATTCCTGCATATTATGTTGATTATTTGCTTGCAAAATTAGACAACTTGAAGCAGGGTAGTAAGACTGTGAAACAATACTACCATGATTTTAAGATTTGTATCATGTTTGGTGGATTGGATGAATGCATGGAAGATGTTATGAGTAGGTTCATGAGAGGGCTCAATTCTGAAATTCGAACCTTGTTAATTAGCAAATCATATTGCCATATTGGTCAATTGTTTTGTCTTGTTCTCAATGTTGAAAAAGAGATTCTATTATCTGTGAATACTTGCCAAAATGATGTGACCCATAATGTCCAAAATTTGTCCACTCTGCATGCTAATGAAGAGCAACAAATAGTGGAACCCACTACTGATTTTCTGTTGTCACAAAATGAATTACTCGCTGTTCCTTGTGATAAAGAGGAGTTGTGTGCTGATGATTCTTTACTCCTATGCCACAAGTAGCGAATAAGTGTGATACTTTTGGTTTGGAACCATACAAATGTGCTGAAGATAAGCTTTTTCATCCTATTACATGTGCACAAGATGAACTGAATTTGCTGTCCTCTTTAAATACTTTGGGTTATATTGAATTTGATATTCTGTGTAATCTAAATTATCTAAAAGAGAAACTTAAATTTGATTCTGGTTTGCCAAGTTTTAATCATTGTTCGCTTCATGCAATTGGCAAATATGACAGCAAAAGAGAATATTTGGTGCATAAAGTTTATATTTGCTCTAATCCGAAATATCCTTTTGGGCCACCACACCATGATCAAATTGAGGGCTGCACTAATACTAATGATGTCTTGCAAAGTTTTCCTAGTTTTTTCCATATGCAACAGGATAAATATCAAGAAGGGGAGCACGGTTCACTTTTACCTACAACACATCTTCCAACAAAGGTCAAACCGAGGACGGTTTGCTGTCAAGAAGGGGAGAATGATGAGGACATCATTGGCTCAAATATGACCATGCCAACCACTTCTATACCAAAGGTGCAACCATTCTATATGAGGCTTATCATTGATGCATTTGATGAATTGGTGCTCCACCATAAAATGTGTTCATTCTCATTTTCAGAATTACTTACATGGATCAAGGGAAGGCTTGATTGCATATGGAAAGCATGGAAGGTTAATGAAGTTGATTGGGGACTAAATCCAAGTATTCCTAACGTCCTCTACTAGGCCACCACGTCACTTTGGTTCCAAGGACAGAAAGAGTCCAAGTCCAACACGTTT
Organism: Miscanthus floridulus; assembly: GCF_019320115.1. Classification (NCBI taxonomy): domain Eukaryota; kingdom Viridiplantae; phylum Streptophyta; class Magnoliopsida; order Poales; family Poaceae; genus Miscanthus; species Miscanthus floridulus. The sequence goes on along the minus strand of NC_089586.1, from coordinate 62,699,920 downwards.
TGGAAGTTGAATTCGGACTGCAAAATAGTCCCAAATTGCGACGGTCGCCACGACTTCATACGTACTTCCGATTGGGACGTTCTAGCACTTTTTGGAAAGCTTATCAAGTCTATTTTCCAACGGATCTAGACTCATGGCTATATCTTATCTGATGCTTCCGCAGTCATCATTTCAACGCCAGGACCTTTTCTGCCTTTGGTGCTGCGTCACCCTATTTTGGGCCGATGGTCCATGTATCAAGTTGGGTCCATTAGGGACGCGTCCTAGGGTTGGAGAACGACCCTAACACCCCCTGGTCGTTCCCCTAGGTATTAATAAGGATTAGAGCCACCACAAACAGATTGGGTTTTGTTTTGTTGAAAGTTTAGCCATTGCTACTTCCTAGTAGACGCATGTGTCGACTAGACCATCCGTTCTACTTGATTCAGAACCCCAACTTTGTGATTTTAGATTGGTTTTCATCTCCATATTTGCAATTGAGTTGCTTGTTCTACTTGTTCTTGCTTGTTCCTCGATTGCTTGCAGGAATTACCCTAGTGGTTTGGTTGATCGTGCTCCACAAGGTCGCGACGGCTGTTGGAGGTGGTGTATCGGTTGCTAAGGCATAGCTTGGAAGGCTGTAGTCAGGCCGTGAATGTCATCTCCATCCCCAAATCGATTTATCCACCTTCTCTCATCGAAAGATCGGGATTCACCCTAGCGGGTTCATATCAAGTCCATTTGGAGATAGTGCTAATCTTGACGCAAGATAGGCACACAGTTTTCATCAAACGTACCATAGGATCATAAATCGTTTTGGACGCATCCGATGGAACTCCTAGGTGACGTGGGTCATGTGGAATCTCACATCATTCCATTTGGTGACAGTGTTAGTGTCGGTGCAAGATAGGTGCACGGTTTGCGCTAGACGTACCATAGGATGAGAAATCATTTTGGCTACACTCGATGGTACCACTAGGTGAGAAAGCTCAAGTGGAAGCTCGTTTCGGCCTTTTAGACAGAGTGCTCACCTTTAAGCAAGATAGGTGCACGGTTTGTGTCGAACATACTATAGGATCGGAAATCATTTTGGACGCAACCGACGGAACTCCTAGGTGACGTGGGTCATGTGGAATCTCGCTTCTTTCCGTTTGGAGACAGTGTTGGTGTCGGTGCAAGATAGGTGTAAGGTTTGCACTAGACATACCATAGGGTCATAAATCGTTTTGGACGCTCTCGATGGTACCACTAGGTGACGAGGCTCAAGTGGAAGCTTGTTTTGGCCTTTCGGACATAGAGCTAATCTTGACACAAGATAGGTGCATGGTTTGCGTTGAACGTATCATAGGCTCAAAAATCATTTTGGACGCACCCGATGGAACTCCTAGGTGACGTGGGTGATGTGGAATCTCGCTTCTTTCCGTTTGGAGACAGTTTAGTGTCAGTGCAAGATAGGTGCACGGTTTGGGCTAGACGTACCATAGGCTCAGAAATCGTTTTAGACGCACTCGATGGTACCACTAGATGACGCAGCTCAAGTGGAAGCTCGTTTCGACCTTTCGGACATAGAGCTAACCTTGACGCAAGATAGGTGCACGGTTTGCGTTGAACGTACCATAGGCTCGGAAATCGTTTTGGACGCACCTGATGGAATCCTAGGTGACGTGGGTCATGTGGAATCTCGCTTCTTTTTCATTTGGAGACAGTGTTAGTGTCGATGCAAGAAAGGTGCATGGTTTGTGCTAGACGTACCATAGGCTCAGAAATCATTTTGGACGCATCCTTTGGTACCACTAGGTGACGAGGCTCAAGTGGAAGCTCGTTTTAGTCCGTTTGGAGATAGTGCTAATCTTGACAGAAGAAAGGCGGATGGTTTTCATCAAACATACCATAGGATCAGAAATCATTTTGGACGCACCCGATGGAACTCCTAGGTAACGTGGGTCATGTGGAATCTCGCATCTTTCCGTTTGGTGACAGTGTTAGTGTTGGTGCAAGATAGTTGCATGGTTTGTGCTAGACGTACCATAGGCTCAAAAATCATTTTGGACGCATCCTTTGGTACCACTAGGTGATGAGTCTCAAGTGGAAGCTCATTTCAGTCCGTTTGGTGATAGTGCTAATCTTGACGGAAGATAGGCGGATGGTTTTCATCAAACATAACATAGGATCAGAAATCATTTTGGACGCACCCGATGGAACTCCTAGGTGACGTGGGTCTTGTGGAATCTCGCTTCTTGCCGTTGGAGATAGTGTTAGTGTCCATGCAAGATAGGTGCATGGTTTGCGCTAGACGTACCATAGGCTTAGAAATCGTTTTAGGCGCACCCGATGGTACGACTAGGTGACGAGGCTCAAGTGGAAGCTCGTTTCAGTCCATTTGGAGATAGTGCTAATCTTGACGCAAGATAGGCACACAGTTTTCATCAAACGTACCATAGGATCATAAATCGTTTTGGACGCACCCGATGGAACTCCTAGGTGACGTGGGTCATGTGGAATCTCACATCATTCTATTTGGTGACAGTGTTAGTGTCGGTGCAAGATAGGTGCACGGTTTGCGCTAGACGTACCATAGGATGAGAAATCATTTTGGCCACACTCGATGGTACCACTAGGTGAGAAGGCTCAAGTGGAAGCTCGTTTCGGCCTTTTAGACAGAGTGCTCACCTTTAAGAAAGATAGGTGCACGGTTTGCGTCGAACATACTATAGGTTCGCAAATCATTTTGGACGCAACCGACGGAACTCCTAGGTGACGTGGGTCATGTGGAATCTCGCTTCTTTCCATTTGGAGATAGTGTTGGTGTCGGTGCAAGATAGGTGTAAGGTTTGCACTAGACATACCATAGGGTCATAAATCATTTTGGACGCTCTCGATGGTACCACTAGGTGACGAGGCTCAAGTGGAAGCTTGTTTTGGCCTTTCGGACATAGAGCTAATCTTGACGCAAGATAGGTGCACGGTTTGCGTCGAATGTATCATAGGCCCAAAAATCATTTTGGACGCACCCGATGGAACTCCTAGGTGACGTGGGTGATGTGGAATCTCGCTTCTCTCCGTTTGGAGACAGTTTAGTGTCAGTGCAAGATAGGTGCACGGTTTGGGCTAGACGTACCATAGGCTCAGAAATCGTTTTAGACGCACTCGATGGTACCACTAGGTGACGCAGCTCAAGTGGAAGCTCGTTTCGACCTTTCGGACATAGAGCTAACCTTGACGCAAGATAGATGCACGATTTGCGTTGAACGTACCATAGGCTCAGAAATCGTTTTGGACGCACCTGATGGAATCCTAGGTGACGTGGGTCATGTGGAATCTCGCTTCTTTTCCATTTGGAGACAGTGTTAGTGATATGAACCCGCTAGGGTTTATGGACAATCTTTCGATGAGAGGCGTGAGATCACTCGATTTGGTGGATGGAGATGACGTTCACGGCCCGACTACAGCCTTCCAAGACCGCGCCTTAGCAACCGATACACCACCTCCAAAGGCCATCACGATCTTGTGGAGCGCGACAACCAGCCACTAGGGCCCCCGTCCTGCAAGCAATCGAAGAACTAGCAAGAACAAGGAAACAAGCACTGAATTTGCAAGATGGAATTGAAAGCCTCAAACTGAATCTTATTTTGAGTGGGGTTCCGAAGACAAGGAGACGGGCGGCTGGATCAGCACGCGCGCCTACAAGCAAGTAGCAAAGGCTAAACTTGATCTAAACAAAACCCAAGTGTTCCTGGTGGCGGCTAAGGGGTATATGACATGTGGAGGACGACCACAAGAGAGTTTGGGTCGTGCTCCAACCCTAGGACGCGTCCCTACTGGACTCTAAACGATACAAGCCCATTGGGCTAACTTAAGGTGGCGCAGCACCTTGGACAGAATAGACCTCTTGGTGATTTTTGGGCTGTTGACGCCGTTTATGAGCAGATATAAGTATGAGATCAGATCCATATGAAAGTAGACTTCATTAGCTTTCCAACAAGTCCAGAATCACCCCAATCCGACTCCGTATGTAACCGTGGCGACCGTCGCAAGTTGGAGGTGTGCTGCAGTCCGAATCCAGCCTACGCGAGTCCTTTTCCCTTTCGGTCTTCTCCTTGATTCCTAATCAAAACAAGAGTGCACGTGTCTCCAAGATCTAAACAGGATGGACAAGAGCTCAAGAAGGAACTCACTTGATGATTAAGTGTTCGAGCACGAGCACGGGTAATAGGACCAGCAGGTGTCGGTGTGGACGGCGTGGATGTATGATCGGTGTTGATGTCCTCATCAGTTAGTGTCGATGCAAGGAAGGTACATGGTTTTGTGCTAGACGTACCATAGGCTCAGAAATCATTTTGGACGCATCCTTTGGTACCACTAGGTGACGAGGCTCAAGTGGAAGCTCGTTTTAGTCCGTTTGGAGATAGTGCTAATCTTGACGGAAGAAAGGTGGATGGTTTTCATCAAACATTCCATAGGATCAGAAATCATTTTGGACGCACCCAATGGAACTCCTAGGTGACGTGGGTCATGTGGAATCTCGCATCTTTCCGTTTGGTGACAGTGTTAGTGTTGGTGCAAGATAGTTGCATGGTTTGTGCTAGACGTACCATAGGCTCAGAAATCATTTTCGACGCATCCTTTGGTACCACTAGGTGATGAGTCTCAAGTGGAAGCTCGTTTCAGTCCGTTTGGAGATAGTGCTAATCTTGACGGAAGATAGGCGGATGGTTTTCATCAAACAAACCATAGGATCAGAAATCATTTGGGACGCACCCGATGGAACTCCTAGGTGACGTGGGTCATGTGGAATCTCGCTTCTTGCCGTTGGAGACAGTGTTAGTGTCCGTGCAAGATAGGTGCATGGTTTGCGCTAGACGTACCATAGGCTTAGAAATCATTTTAGGCGCACCCGATGGTACGACTAGGTGACGAGGCTCAAGTGGAAGCTCATTTCAGTCCGTTTGGAGATAGTGCTAATCTTGACGCAAGATAGGCACACTGTTTTCATCAAACGTACCATAGGATCATAAATTGTTTTGGACGCACCTGATGGAACTCCTAGGTGACGTGGGTCATGTGGAATCTCACACCATTCCATTTGGTGACAGTGTTAGTGTCGTTGCAAGATAGGTGCACGGTTTGCGCTAGACGTACCATAGGATGAGAAATCATTTTGGCCACACTCGATGGTACCACTAGGTGAGAAGGCTCAAGTGGAAGCTCGTTTCGGCCTTTCAGACAGAGTGCTCACCTTTAAGCAAGATAGGTGCACGGTTTGCGTTGAACATACTATAGGATCGGAAATCATTTTGGACGCAACCGACGGAACTCCTAGGTGACGTGGGTCATGTGGAATCTCGCTTCTTTTCGTTTGGAGACAGTGTTGGTGTCGGTGCAAGATAGGTGTAAGGTTTGCACTAGACATACCATAGGGTCATAAATTGTTTTGGACGCTCTCGATGGTACCACTAGGTGACGAGGCTCAAGTGGAAGCTTGTTTTGGCCTTTTGGACATAGAGCTAATCTTGACGCAAGATAGGTGCACGGTTTGCGTCGAACGTATCATAGGCTCGAAAATCATTTTGGACGCACCCGATGGAACTCCTAGGTGACGTGGGTGCTATGGAATCTCGCTTCTTTCCGTTTGGAGACTGTTTAGTGTCAGTGCAAGATAGGTGCACGGTTGGGGCTAGACGTGCCATAGGCTCAGAAATCATTTTGGACGTACTCGATGGTACCACAAGGTGACGTGGCTCAAGTGGAAGCTCGTTCCGACCTTTCGGACATAGAGCTAGCCTTGACGCAAGATAGGTGCACGGTTTGCATTGAACGTACCATAGGCTCGGAAATCGTTTTGGACACACCTGATGGAATCCTAGGTGACGTGGGTCATGTGGAATCTCGCTTCTTTTCCATTTGGAGACAGTGTTAGTGTCGATGCAAGGTAGGTGCATGGTTTGTGCTAGACGTACCATAGGCTCAGAAATCATTTTGGACGCATCCTTTGGTACCACTAGGTGACGAGGCTCAAGTGGAAGCTCGTTTTAGTCCGTTTGGAGATAGTGCTAATCTTGACGGAAGAAAGGCGGATGGTTTTCATCAAACGTACCATAGGATCGGAAATCATTTTGGATGCACCCGATGGAACTCCTAGGTGATGTGGGTCATGTGGAATCTCGCTTCTTTCCGTTTGGTGACAGTGTTAGTGTCGGTGCAAGATAGGTGCATGGTTTGTGCTAGACGTACCACAGGCTCAAAAATCATTTTGGACGCAACCTTTGGTACCACTAGGTGATGAGTCTCAAGTGGAAGCTCGTTTCAGTCCGTTTGGAGATAGTGCTAATCTTGACGGAAGATAGGCATAGGTTTTCATCAAACATACCATAGGATCAGAAATCATTTTGGACGCACCCGATGGAACTCCTAGGTGACGTGGGTCATGTGGAATCTCGCTTCTTGCCATTGGAGACAGTGTTAGTGTCCGTGCAAGATAGGTGCATGGTTTGCACTAGACGTACCATAGGCTTAGAAATCGTTTTAGGCGCACCCAATGGTACGACTAGGTGACGAGGCTCAAGTGGAAGCTCGTTTCAGTCCGTTTGGAGATAGTGGTAATCTTGACGCAAGATAGGCACACAGTTTTCATCAAACGTACCATAGGATCATAAATCGTTTTGGACGCACCCGATGGAACTCCTAGGTGACATGGGTCATGTGGAATCTCACATCATTCCATTTGGTGACAGTGTTAGTGTCGGTGCAAGATAGGTGCACGGTTTGCGCTAGACGTACCATAGGATGAGAAATCATTTTGGCCACACTCGATGGTACCACTAGGTGAGAAGGCTCAAGTGGAAGCTCGTTTTGGCCTTTCAGACAGAGTGCTCACCTTAAGCAAGATAGGTGCACGGTTTGCGTCGAACATACTATAGGATCGGAAATCATTTTGGACGCAACCGACGAAACTCCTAGGTGACGTGGGTCATGTGGAATCTCGCTTCTTTCTGTTTGGAGACAGTGTTGGTGTCGGTGCAAGATAGGTGTAAGGTTTGCACTAGACATACCATAGGGTCATAAATCGTTTTGGACGCTCTCGATGGTACCACTAGGTGACGAGGCTCAAGTGGAAGCTTGTTTCGGCCTTTTGGACATAGAGCTAATCTTGACGCAAGATAGGTGCACGGTTTGCGTCGAACGTATCATAGGCTCAAAAATCATTTTGGACGCACCCGATGGAACTCCTAGGTGGCTTGGGTGATGTGGAATCTCGCTTCTTTCCATTTGGAGACAGTTTAGTGTTAGTGCAAGATAGGAGCACGGTTTGGGCTAGACGTACCATAGGCTCAGAAATCGTTTTGGACGCACTCGATGGTACCACTAGGTGACGCGGCTCAAGTGGAAGCTCGTTTTGACCTTTTGGACATAGAGCTAATCTTGACGCAAGACAGGTGCATGGTTTGCGTTGAACGTACCATAGGCTCGAAAATCGTTTTGGACGCACCTGATGGAATCCTAGGTGACATGGGTCATGTGGAATCTCGCTTCTTTTCCATTTGGAGACAGTGTTAGTGTCGATGCAAGGTAGGTGCATGGTTTGTGCTAGACGTACCATAGGCTCAGAAATCATTTTGGACGCATCCTTTGGTACCACTAGGTGACGAGGCTCAAGTGGAAGCTCGTTTCGGTCTGTTTGGAGATAGTGCTAATCTTGACGGAAGAAAGGCGGATGGTTTTCATCAAACGTACCATAGGATCAGAAATCATTTTGGACGCACCCAACGGAACTCCTAGGTGACGTGGGTCATGTGGAATCTCGCATCTTTCCGTTTGGTGATAGTGTTAGTGTCGGTGAAAGATAGGTGCACGGTTTGCGCTAGACGTACCGTAGGATGAGAAATCATTTTGGCCGCACTCGATGGTACCACTAGGTGAGAAGGTTCAAGTGGAAGCTCGTTTTGGCCTTTCGGACATAGTGCTCATCTTGAAGCAAGATAGGTGCACGGTTTGCGTCGAACATACTATAGGATCAGAAATCATTTTGGACGCAACCGATGGAACTCCAAGGTGACGTGGGTCATGTGGAATCTCGCTTCTTTCCGTTTGGAGACAGTGTTGGTGTTGGTGCAAGATAGGTGTATGGTTTGCACTAGACATACCATAGGGTCATAAATCGTTTTGGACGCACTCGATGGTACCACTAGGTGACGAGGCTCAAGTGGAAGCTCGTTTTGGCCTTTCGGACATAGAGCTAATCTTGACGCAAGATAGGTGCATGGCTTGCGTCGAACGTATCATAGGCTCGAAAATCGTTTTGGATGCACCCGATGGAACACCTAGGTGACGTGGGTGATGTGGAATCTCGCTTCTTTCTGTTTGGAGACAGTGTTAGTGTCAGTGCAAGATAGGTGCACGGTTTGCGCTAGACGTACCATAGGCTCAGAAATTGTTTTGGATGCACTCGATGGTACCACTAGGTGACGCGGCTCAAGTGGAAGCTCGTTTCAAGCTTTCGGATATAGAGCTAACCTTGACGCAAGATAGGTGCACGGTTTGCATCGAACGTACCATAGGCTCGAAAATCGTTTTGGACGCACCTGATGGAATCCTAGGTGATGTGGGTCATGTGGAATCTCGCTTCTTTTCCATTTGGAGACAGTGTTAGTGTCGGTGCAAGATAGGTGCTTGGTTTGTGCTAGATGTACCATAGGCTAATAAATCATTTTGGACGCATCCTTTGGTACCACTAGGTGACGAGGCTCAAGTGGAAGCTCGTTTCTGTCCTTTGGAGATAGTGCTAATCTTGACGCAAGATAGGCACACGGTTTTCATCAAACGTACCATAGGATCAGAAATCATTTTGGACGTACCCGATGGAACTCCTAGGTGACGTGGGTCATGTGGAATCTCGCTTCTTGCCGTTGGAGACAGTGTTAGTGTCCGTGCAGCACGGTTTGCGCTAGACGTATCATAGGATGAGAAATCATTTTGGCCACACTTCATGGTACCACTAGGTGACAAGGCTCAAGTGGAAGGTTGTTTTAGTCCATTTGGAGATAGTGCTAATCTTGACGCAAAACAGGTGCATGGTTTGCATCGAACGTACCATAGGCTTGGTCATCATTTTGGACGCACCCAATGGAACTCCTAGTTGACGTGGGTCATGTGGAATCTCTCTTCTTTCTGTTTGGAGACTGTTCGTGCAAGATAGGTGCATGGTAAGCGCTAGACGTACCATAGGATCTGAAATCGGTTTGGACGCACCTGATGGTACCACTAGGTGACATGGCTCAAGTGCAAGCTTGTTTCGGCCCATTTGGAGATAGTGCTAATCTTGATGCATGATAGGTGCACGGTTTGCATTGAACGTATCATAGGCTCGAAAATCGTTTTGGATGCACTCGATGGAACTCCTAGGTGACGTGGGTGATGTGGAATCTCGCTTCTTTTCTATTTGTAGACAGTGTTAGTGTCGGTGCAAGATAGGTGCATGGTTTGTGCTTGACATACCATAGGCTTAGAAATCATTTTGGACGCACTTGATGGTACCACTAGGTGACGAGGCTCAAGTGGAAGCTCGTTTCGGCCTTTTGGACATAGTGCTAATCTTGAAGCAAGATAGGTGCACAGTTTGCATCGAACGTACCATAGGATCGGAAATCATTTTGGACGCACCCGATGGAACTCCTAGGTGACATGGGTCATGTGGAATCTCACTTCTTGCCGTTTGGAGACAGTGTTAGTGTCGGTGCAAGATAGGTGCATGGTTTGCGCTAGACGTACCATAGGCTCAGAAATCGTTTTGGGCGCACCCAATGGTACGACTAGGTGACCAGGCTCAAGTGGAAGCTTGTTTCAGTCCGTTTGGAGATAGTGCTAATCTTGACGCAAGATAGGCACACGGTTTTCATCAAACATATCATAGGATCGGAAATCATTTTGGACGCACCCGATGGAACTCCTAGGTGACGTGGGTCATGTGGAATCTCACTTCTTGCTGTTTGGAGACAGTGTTGGTGTCGGTGCAAGATAGGTGCATGGTTTGCGCTAGACATACCATAGGCTCAGAAATCGTTTTGGGCGCACCCAATGGTACGACTAGGTGACAAGGCTCAAGTGGAAGCTCGTTTCAGTCCGTTTGGAGATAGTGCTAATCTCGACGCAAGATAGGCACACGGTTTTCATCCAACGTACCATAGGATCGGAAATCATTTTGGACGCTCCCGATGGAACTCCTAGGTGACGTGGGTCATGTGGAATCTCACTTCTTGCCGTTTGGAGATAGTGTTAGTGTCGATGCAAGATTGGTGCATGGTTTGCGCTAGATGTACCATAGGCTCAGAAATTGTTTTGGGCGCACCCGATGGTACGACTAGGTGACAAGGCTCAGGTGGAAGCTCGTTTCAGTCTGTTTGGAGATAGTGCTAATCTTGACACAAGATAGGCACACGGTTTTCATCAAACGTACCATAGGATCAAAAATTGTTTTGGACGCACCCGATGGCACTCCTTGGTGAAGTGGGTCATCTAGAATCTCACATCTTTCTGTTTGGTGACAATGTTAGTTTCGGTGCAAGATAGGTGCACGGTTTGGGCTAGAAGTACCATAGGATGAGATATCACTTTGGAAGCACTCGATGGTACCACTAGGTGACAAGGCTCAAGTGGAAGCTCGTTTTGGCCTTTCGGACATAGGGCTCATCTTGAAACAAGATAGGTGCACGGTTTGCGTTGAACATACCATAGGATCGGAAATCATTTTAGACACAACCGACGGAACTCCTAGGTGACGTGGGTCTTGTGGAATCTCGCTTCTTTCCGTTTGGAGATAGTGTTTGTGTCGGTGCAAGATAGGTGCATGATTTGTGCTAGACGTACCATTGGCTCAGAAATCATTTTGGACGCATCATTTGGTACCACTAGGTGGTGAGTCTCAAGTGGAAGCTCATTTCAGTCCGTTTGGAGATAGTGCTAATCTTGACGGAAGATAGGCGGATGGTTTTCATCAAACGTACCATAGGATCGAAAATCATTTTGGACGCACCCGATGGAACTCCTAGGTGACATGGGTCATGTGGAATCTCACTTCTTGCCATTGGAGACAGTGTTAGTGTCTGTGCAAGATAGGTGCATGGTTTGCGCTAGACGTACCATAGGCTCAGAAATCATTTTAGGCACACCCGATGGTACGACTAGTTGACGAGGCTCAAGTGGAAGCTCGTTTCAGTCCGTTTGGAGATAGTGCTAATCTTGACGCAAGATAGGCACACGGTTTTCATCAAACGTACCATAGGATCATAAATCGTTTTGGACGCACCTGATGGAACTCCTAGGTGACGTGGGTCATGTGGAATCTCGCATCTTTCTGTTTGGTGATAGTGTTAGTGTCGGTGCAAGATAGGTGCACGGTTTGCGGTAGACGTACCATAGTATGAGAAATCATTTTGGCCGCACTCGATGGTACCACTAGGTGAGAAGGCTCAAGTGGAAGCTCGTTTCGGCCTTTCAGACAGAGTGCTCACCTTGAAGAAAGATAGGTGCACGGTTTGCGTCGAACATACTATAGGATCAAAAATCATTTCGGACGCAACCGACGGAACTCCTAGGTGACGTGGGTCATGTGGAATCTCGCTTTTTTCCATTTGGAGACAGTGTTAGTGTCGGTGCAAGATAGGTGTATGGTTTGCACTAGACATACCATAGGGTCATAAATCATTTTGGACGCTCTCGATGGTACCACTAGGTGACGAGGCTCAAGTGGAAGCTCGTTTCGGCCTTTCGGACATAGAGCTAATCTTGACGCAAGATAGGTGCACGGTTTGCGTCAAACGTATCATAGGCTCGAAAATCATTTTGGACGCACCCGATGAAACTCCTAGGTGACGTGGGTGATGTGGAATCTCGCTTCTTTCTATTTGGAGATTGTGTTAGTGTTAGTGCAAGATAGTTGCACGGTTTGGGCTAGACGTACCATAGGCTCAGAAATCGTTTTGGACGCCCTCGATGGTACCACTAGGTGACGCGGCTCAAGTGGAAGCTCGTTTCGACCTTTTGGACATAGAGCTAACCTTGACGCAAGATAGGTGCACGGTTTGCGTTGAACGTACCATAGGCTCGGAAATTGTTTTGGACACACCTGATGGAATCCTAGGTGACATGGGTCATGTGGAATCTCATTTCTTTTCCATTTGGAGACAGTGTGAGTGTCGGTGCAAGGTAGGTGCATGGTTTGTGCTAGACATACCATAGGCTCAGAAATCATTTTGGACGCATCCTTTGGTACCACTAGGTGACGAGGCTCAAGTGGAAGTTCGTTTCAGTCCGTTTGGAGATAGTGCTAATCTTGACGGAAGATAGGCGGATGGTTTTCATCAAACGTACCATAGGATCGGAAATCATTTTGGACGCACCCGATGGAACTCCTAGGTGACGTGGGTCATGTGGAATCTCACTTCTTGCCATTGGAGACAGTGTTAGTGTCCGTGCAAGATAGGTGCATGGTTTGTGCTAGACGTACCATAGGCTCAGAAATCGTTTTAGGCACACCCGATGGTACGACTAGTTGACGAGGCTCAAGTGAAAGCTCGTTTCAGTCTGTTTGGAGATAGTGCTAATCTTGATGCAAGATAGGCACACGGTTTTCATCAAACGTACCATAGGATCATAAATCGTTTTGGACACACCTGATGGAACTCCTAGGTGACGTGGGTCATGTGGAATCTCGCATCTTTCTGTTTGGTGATAGTGTTAGTGTCGGTGCAAGATAGGTGCACGGTTTGCGGTAGAGGTACCATAGTATGAGAAATCATTTTGGCCGCACTCGATGGTACCACTAGGTGAGAAGGCTCAAGTGGAAGCTCGTTTCGGCCTTTCAGACAGAGTGCTCACCTTGAAGAAAGATAGGTGCACGGTTTGCGTCGAACATACTATAGGATCGGAAATCATTTTGGACGCAACCGACGGAACTCCTAGGTCACGTGGGTCATGTGGAATCTCGCTTCTTTCCGTTTGGAGACAGTGTTGGTGTCGGTGCAAGATAGGTGTATGGTTTGCACTAGACATACCATAGGGTCATAAATCGTTTTGGATGCTCTCGATGATACCACTAGGTGATGAGGCTCAAGTGGAAGCTCGTTTCGGCCTTTCGGACATAGAGCTAATCTTGACGCAAGATAGGTGCATGGTTTGCGTCGAACGTATCATAGGCTCGAAAATCGTTTTGGATGCACCCGATGAAACTCCTAAGTGACGTGGGTGATGTGGAATCTCGCTTCTTTCTTTTTGGAGATTGTGTTAGTGATATGAACCCGCTAGGGTTTGTTTCTGATCTTTCGATGAGGGGTGTGGGATAACTCGATTGATGGGTGGAGACGACGTTCACGGCCCAACTACAGCCTTCCAAGCTGCGCCTTAGCAACCGAAACACCACCTCCAATGGCTGCTGCGATCTTGTGGAGCGCGTCACCCGACCACTAGGGCACTCGTCCTGCAAGCAATCAAAGAACTAGCAAGAACAAGTATAGCAAGTACTGAATTACTAGATGTAGATGAAAGTTTCAAACTCAATCTCAATTAAGGTGGGGTTCTGAAGACAAGAAGACGGGCGGCTGATCCAGCACGCGTGCTTACAAGCAAGTAGCGAGAGCTAAACTTGATCTAAACAAAACCCGCCTATTCTTGGTGGTGGCTAAGGAGTATATGAAGGTGGAAGGATGACCAGGGGGGTGTTGGGGTCGTTCTCCAACCCTAGGACGCGTCCCTAATGGACCCAACTTGATACACGGCCCATTGGACCAAACTAAGGTGATGCAGCACCTTTGGACAGACAAGCTCTCAATAGTAATTCAATCATGGCGGCCGCCTCAAAACAGATATGGACTTGATTCCGGATCCATATGAAAATAGACTTCATAAGGATTCCATGAAGTACTTGAACGCCCAATCCGAGTCCGTATGCGACCGTGGTGACCATCACAAGTTGGAGCTGTCCTGGAGTCCGAATTCAGCCTCCGTGAATCCTTGTCCCTTTCGGTCCTCTCCCTGGTTCCTAACCAAAACAAGAGTGCACGCGTCTCCATGGTCCAAATATGATGGACAGGAACTCAAGAGTGAACTTACTTGATGATTAATGTGACGAGCACGGGCGCGAGTAATAGGACCAGAAACTGGTACTTGTGTCGGCGTGGATGTATCATTGGTGTTGATGTCCTCATCAGTTAGTGTCAGTGCAAGATAGGTGCAAGGTTTGGGCTAGACGTACCATAGGCTCAGAAATCGTTTTGGACACACTCGATGGTACCACTAGGTGACACAGCTCAAGTGGAAGCTCATTTCGACCTTTCGGACATAGAGCTAACCTTGACGCAAGATAGGTGCACGGTTTGCGTTGAACGTACCATAGGCTCGGAAATCGTTTTGGACGCACCTGATGGAATCCTAGGTGACGTGGGTCATGTGGAATCTCGCTTCTTTTTCCATTTGGAGACTGTGTTAGTGTCGGTGCAAGGTAGGTGCATGGTTTGTGCTAGACGTACCATAGGATGAGAAATCATTTTGGCCGCACTCGATGGTACCACTAGGTGAGAAGGCTCAAGTGGAAGCTTGTTTCAGCCTTTCAGACAGAGTGCTCACCTTGAAGCAAGATAGGTGCACGGTTTGCGTCGAACATACTATAGGATCGGAAATCATTTTGGACGCAACCGACGGAACTCCTAGGTGACGTGGGTCATGTGGAATCTCACTTCTTTCCGTTTGGAGACAGTGTTTGTGTCGGTGCAAGATAGGTGTATGGTTTGCACTAGACATACCATAGGGTCATAAATCGTTTTGGACGCTCTCGATGGTACCACTAGGTGACGAGGCTCAAGTGGAAGCTTGTTTCGGCCTTTCGGACATAGAGCTAATCTTGACGCAAAATAGGTGCACGGTTTGCGTCGAACGTATCATAGGCTCGAAAATCATTTTGGACGCACCCGATGGAACTCCTAGGTGACGTGGGTGATGTGGAATCTTGCTTCTTTCCATTTGGTGACAGTTTAGTGTCAGTGCAAGATAGGTGCACGGTTTGGGCTAGACGTACCATATGCTCAGAAATGGTTTTGGACGCACTCGATGGTACCACTAGGTGACGCGGCTCAAGTGGAAGCTCATTTCGACCTTTCGGACATAGAGCTAACCTTGACGCAAGATAGGTGCACGGTTTGCGTTGAACGTACCATAGGCTCGGAAATCGTTTCGGACGCACCTGATGGAATCCTAGGTGACGTGGGTCATGTGGAATCTCGCTTCTTTTTCCATTTGGAGACTGTGTTAGTGTCGGTGCAAGGTAGGTGCATGGTTTGTGCTAGACGTACCATAGGATGAGAAATTGTTTTGGCCGCACTCGATGGTACCACTAGGTGAGAAGGCTCAAGTGGAAGCTCGTTTTGGCCTTTCAGACAGAGTGCTCACCTTGAAGTAAGATAGGTGCACGGTTTGCGTCGAACATACTATAGGATCGGAAATCATTTTGGACGCAACCAACGGAACTCCTAGGTGACGTGGGTCATGTGGAATCTCGCTTCTTTCTGTTTGGAGACAGTGTTTGTGTCGGTGCAAGATAGGTGTATGGTTTGCACTAGACATACCATAGGGTCATAAATCATTTTGGACGCTCTCGATGGTACCACTAGGTGACGAGGCTCAAGTGGAACCTTGTTTCGGCCTTTCGGACATAGAGCTAATCTTGACGCAAAATAGGTGCACGGTTTGCGTCGAACATATAATAGGCTTGAAAATCATTTTGGATGCACCTAATGGAACTCCTAGTTGACGTGGGTGATGTGGAATCTCGCTTCTTTCCATTTGGATACAGTTTAGTGTCAGTGCAAGATAGGTGCACGGTTTGGGCTAGACGTACGATAGGCTCAGAAATCGTTTTGGACGCACTCGATGGTACCACTAGGTGACGCGGCTCAAGTGGAAGCTCGTTTCGACCTTTCGGACATAGAGCTAACCTTGACGCAAGATAGGTGCATGGTTTGCGTTGAACGTACCATAGGCTCAGAAATCGTTTTGGACGCACCTGATGGAATCCTAGGTGACGTGGGTCATGTGGAATCTCGCTTCTTTTTCCATTTAGAGACTGTGTTAGTGTCGGTGCAAGGTGCATGGTTTGTGCTAGACGTACCATAGGATGAGAAATTGTTTTGGCCGCACCCGATGGAACTCCTAGGTGACGCGGGTCATGTGGAATCTCACATCTTTCCATTTGGCGACAGTGTTAGTGTCGGTGCAAGATAGGTGCACGGTTTGCGCTAGACGTACCATAGGATCTGAAATCAGTTTGGACGCACCTGATGGTACCACTGGGTGACAAGGCTCAAGTGCAAGCTTGTTTCGGCCCGTTTGGACATAGTGCTAATCTTGACGCAAGACAGGTGCATGGTTTGTGTCGAACGTATCATAGGCTCGAAAATCATTTTGGACACACCTGGTGGAACTCCTAGGTAACATGGGTGATGTGGAGTCTTGCTTCTTTCCATTTGGAGATAGTGTTAGTGTCGGTGCAAGATAGGTGCACGATTAGCGCTAGACGTACCATAGGCTTAGAAATCATTTTGGACGCACCCGATGGTACCACTAGGTGACAAGGCTCAAGTGGAAGCTCGTTTCGGCCTTTTGGACATAGTGCTAATCTTGAAGCAAGATAGGTGCACAGTTTGCGTCGAACGTACCATAGGATCGGAAATCATTTTGGACGCACCCGATGGAACTCCTAGGTGACGTGGGGTTTTTTTCCATTTGGAGATAGTGTTAGTGTCAGTGCAAAATAGGTGCGTGGTTTGTGCTAGATGTACCATAGGCTTACAAATCATTTTGGACGCACCCGATGGTGCCACTAGATGACGATGCTCAAGTGGAAGCTTGTTTTGGTCTATTTGGAGATAGTGCTAACCTTGACGCAAGATAGGTGCATGGTTTGCGTCGAACACAACATAGGCTAGGAAATCATTTTGGACGCACCTGATGGAACATCTAGGTGGCGTGGGTCATATGGAACCTCACTTCTTTCCATTTGGAGAAAGTGTTGGAGTCAGTGCAAGATAGGTGCATGGTTTGCACTAAATGTACCACAGGATTACAAATCGTTTTGGACACAACTGATGGTACCACTAGATGACGAGGCTCAAGTGAAGCTTGTTTCGGTCCGTTTGGAGATAGTGCTAATCTTGACGCAAGATAGGTGCACGGTTTGCGTTGAACGTACCATAGGCTCGGACATCATTTTGTACACACCCAATGGAACTCCTAGGTGACGTGGGTCATGTGGAATCTCTCTTCTTTCTGTTTGAAGACAGTGTTGGTGCAAGATAGGTGCATGGTTTGCACTAGAAATACCATAGGATCTGAAATCATTTTGGACGCACCTAATGGTACCACTAGGTGACAAGGCTCAAGTGCAAGCTTGTTTCAGCCCGTTTGGAGATAGTGCAAATCTTGACGCAAGATAGTTGCACGGTTTACGTCGAACGTATCATAGGCTCAAAAATCATTTTGGACGCACCCGATGTAACTCCTAGGTGACGTGGGTGATGTGGAATCTCGCTTCTTTTCATTTGGAGACAGTGTTATTGTCAGTGTAGGATAGGTGCATGGTTTGCACTAGACATACCATAGGCTCAGAAACCGTTTAGGACGCACGCGATGGTACCACTAGGTGACGAGGCTCAGAAATCATTTTGGACGCACTCGATGGTACCACTAGATGACAAGGCTCAAGTGGAAGCTCATTTCGGCCTATTGGACATAGTGCTCATCTTGAAGCAAGATAGGTGCATGGTTTGCGTCGAATGTACCATAGGATCGGAAATCATTTTGGATACAACCGATGGAACTCCTAGGTGACATGGGTCATGTGGAATCTCACTTCTTTCCGTTTGGAGACAGTGTTATTGTCCGTGCAAGATAGGTGCATGGTTTGCGCTAGACGTACCATAGGCTAAGAGATCATTTTGGACGCATCCTTTGGTAACACTAGGTGACGAGGCTCAAGTGGAAGATCATTTCAGTCCGTTTGGAGATAGTGCTAATCTTGAAGCAAGATAGGTGCACAATTTGCATCGAACGTACCATAGGATCGGAAATCATTTTGGACGCACCCGATGGAACTCCTAGGTGACGTGGGTCATGTGGAATCTCACTTCTTGTCGTTTGGAGACAGTGTTAGTGTCAGTGCAAGATAGGTGCATGGTTTGCACTAGACATACCATAGGCTCAGAACTGTTTTGGATGCACTCGATGGTACCATTAGGTGACGAGGCTCAGAAATCATTTTGGACGCACTCGATGGTACCACTAGATGACAAGGCTCAAGTGGAAGCTCGTTTTGGCCTTTCGAATATAGTGCTCATCTTGAAGCAAGATAGGTGCACGATTTGCGTCGAATGTACCATAGGATCGGAAATCATTTTGGACGCAACCGATGGAACTCCTAGGTGACATAGGTCACGTGGAATCTCACTTCGTTCCATTTGGAGACAGTGTTGTTGTCTGTGCAAGATAGATACATGGTTTGCGCTAAAGTACCATAGGCCCAGAAATAGTCTTGGGCGCACCCTATGGTACGACTAGGTGACGAGGCTCAAGTGGAAGCTCGTTTTGGCCTGTTTGGAGATAGTGCTAATCTTGACGCAAAATAGGCACACGGTTTTCATCAAACGTACCATAGGATCGAAAATCATTTTGGACGCACCCGATGGAACTCCTAGGTGACGTGGGTCATGTGGAATCTCGCATCTTTCCATTTGGTGGCAGTGTTAGTGTCGGTGCAAGATAGGTGCACGGTTTGGGCTAGACATACCATAGGATGAGAAAACATTTTGGCCGCACTCGATGGTACCAGTAAGTGACAAGGCTCAAGTGGAAGCACGTTTCGGCCTTTCGGATATAGTGCCCATCTTGAAACAAGATAGGTGCACGGTTTGCGCCGAACGTACCATAGGATTGGAAATCATTTTGGACGCAACCGACAGAACTCCTAGGTGACGTGGGTCATGTAGAATCTCGCTTCTTTCCGTTTGGAGACAGTGTTAATGTCGGTGCAAGATAGCTGCATAGTTTGCACTAGACATACCATAGGGTTATAAATCATTTTGGACGCACTCGATGGTACCACTAGGTGACGAGGATCAAGTGGAAGCTCGTTTTAGCCTTTCAGACATAGAGCTAATCTTGACACAAGATAGGGGCACGGTTTGCGTCGAACGTGTCATAGGCTCAAAAATCATTTTACACGCACCTGATGGAACTCCTAGGTGACATGGGTGATGTGGAATCTCACTTCTTTCCGTTTGGAGACAATGTTAGTGTCGGTGCAAGATAGGTGCACGGTTTGCGCTAGACGTACCATAGGCTCAGAAATCGTTTTGGACGCACTCGATGGTACCACTAGGTGACGCAGCTCAAGTGGAAGCTCGTTTCGGCCTTTCAGACATAGAGCTAATCTTGACGCAAGATAGGTGCATGGTTTGGGTCGAACGTACCATAGGATCAGAAATCATTTTTGACGCAACCGACAGAACTCCTAGGTGACGTGGGTCATGTGGAATCTCACTTCTTTCCGTTTGGAGACAATGTTAGTGTCGGTGCAAGATAGGTGCATGGTTTGCACTAGACATACCATAGGGTCATAAATCGTTTTGGACGCACTCGATGTACCACTAGGTGACGAGGCTCAAGTGGAAGCTCGTTTCGGCCTTTTGGTCATAGAGCTAAACTTGACGCAACATAGGTGCACGGTTTGCGTCGAACGTACAATAGGCTCAAAAATCATTTTGGACGCACCTGATGGAATCCTAGGTGATGTGGGTCATGTGGAATCTCGCTTCTTTTCCATTTGGAGATAGTGTTAGTGTTGGTGCAAGATAGGTGCATGGTTTGCGCTAGACGTACCATAGGCTCAGAAATCGTTTTGGACGCATCCTTTGGTACCCCTAAGTGACGAGGATCAAGTGGAAGCTTGTTTCGGTCTGTTTGTAGATAGTGCTAATCTTGACGGATGATAGGCGGATGGTTTTCATCAAACGTACCATAGGATAGGAAATCATTTTGGACGCACCCGATGGAACTCCTAGGTGATGTGGGTCATGTGGAATCTCGTTTCATTCCGTTTGGTGACAGTGTTAGTGTCGGTGCAATATAGGTGCACAGTTTGCGCTAGATGTACCATAGGCTCAGAAATCATTTTGGATGCACTCGATGGTACCACTAGGTAACGAGGCTCAAGTGGAAGCTCGTTTTGGCCTTTTGGACATAGTGCTAATCTTGTCGCAAGATAGGTGCACGGTTTGCGTCGAACATATCATAGGCTCGAAAATCATTTTGGACACACCCGGTGGAACTCCTAGGTGACATGGGTGATGTGGAATCTTGCTTCTTTCTATTTGGAGATAATGTTAGTGTCGGTGCAAGATAGGTGCACGATTAGCGCTAGACGTACCATAGGCTCAGAAATCATTTGGACGCACTCGATGGTACCACTAGGTGACAAGGCTTAAGTGGAAGCTCGTTTCGGCCTTTTGGACATAGTGCTAATCTTGAAGCAAGATAGGTGCACAGTTTGCATCGAACGTACCATTGGATCGGAAATCATTTTGGACGCACCCGATGGAACTCCTAGTTGACGTGGGTTTTTTTTCCATTTGGAGATAGTGTTAGTGTCGGTGCAAAATAGGTGCGTGGTTTGCGCTAGATGTACCATTGGCTTACAAATCATTTTGGACGCACCCGATGGTGCCACTAGATGACGATGCTCAAGTGGAAGCTTGTTTTGGTCTGTTTGGAGATAGTGCTAACCTTGACGCAAGATAGGTGCATGGTTTGCGTCGAACACAACATAGGCTAGGAAATCATTTTGGACGCACCCGATGGAACTTCTAGGTGGCGTGGGTCATATGGAACCTCACTTCTTTCCATTTGGAGACAGTGTTGGAGTCGGTGCAAGATAGGTGCATGGTTTGCACTAGATATACCATAGGATTACAAATCGTTTTGGACACAACCGATGGTACCACTAGATGACGAGGCTCAAGTGAAGCTTGTTTCGGTCCATTTGGAGATAGTGCTAATCTTGACGCAAGATAGGTGCACGGTTTGCGTCGAATGTACCATAGGCTCGGACATCATTTTGGACGCACCCAATGGAACTCCTAGGTGACGTGGGTCATGTGGAATCTCTCTTCTTTCTGTTTGAAGACAGTGTTGGTGCAAGATAGGTGCATGGTTTGCACTAGACGTACCATAGGATCTAAAATTGTTTTGGACGCACCTGATGGTACCACTAGGTGATAAGGCTCAAGTGCAAGCTTGTTTTAGCCCGTTTGGAGATAGTGCAAATCTTGACGCAAGATAGTTGCACGGTTTGCGTCGAACGTATCATAGGCTCAAAAATCATTTTGGACGCACCCGATGTAACTCCTAGGTGACATGGCTGATGTGGAATCTCGCTTCTTTCCGTTTAGAGACAGTGTTAGTGTCGGTGCAGGATAGGTGCATGGTTTGCACTAGACATACCATAGGCTCAGAAATCGTTTAGGACGCACTCGATGGTACCACTAGGTGACGAGGCTCAGAAATCATTTTGGACGCACTCGATGGTACCACTAGATGACAAGGCTCAAGTGGAAGCTCATTTCGGCCTTTGGGACATAGTGCTCATCTTGAAGCAAGATAGGTGCATGGTTTGCGTCGAACGTACCATAGGATCTGAAATCATTTTGGACACAACCGATGGAACTCCTAGGTGACATGGGTCATGTGGAATCTCACTTCTTTCCGTTTGGAGACAGTGTTATTGTCCGTGCAAGATAGGTGCATGGTTTGCGTTAGATGTACCATAGGCTCAGAAATCATTTTGGACGCATCCTTTGGTAACACTAGGTGACGAGGCTCAAGTGGAAGCTCGTTTCAGTCCGTTTGGAGATAGTGCTAATCTTGAAGCAAGATAGGTGCACAATTTGCATCGAACGTACCATAGGATCGGAAATCATTTTGGACGCACCCGATGGAACTCCTAGGTGACGTGGGTCATGTGGAATCTCACTTCTTGTCGTTTGGAGACAGTGTTAGTGTCAGTGCAAGATAGGTGCATGGTTTGCACTAGACATACCATAGGCTCAGAACTGTTTTGGATGCACTCGATGGTACCATTAGGTGACGAGGCTCAGAAATCATTTTGGACGCACTCGATGGTACCACTAGATGACAAGGCTCAAGTGGAAGCTCGTTTCGGCCTTTCGAATATAGTGCTCATCTTGAAGCAAGATAGGTGCACGATTTGCGTCGAATGTACCATAGGATCGAAAATCTTTTTGGACGCAACCGATGGAACTCCTAGGTGACATGGGTCACGTGGAATCTCACTTCTTTCCGTTTGGAGGCAGTGTTATTGTCTATGCAAGATAGATGCATGGTCTGCGCTAAACGTACCATAGGCCTAGAAATAGTCTTGGGCGCACCCTATGGTACGACTAGGTGACGAGGCTCAAGTGGAAGCTCGTTTTGGCCCGTTTGGAGATAGTGCTAATCTTGACGCAAGATAGGCACACGGTTTTCATCAAACGTACCATAGGATGAAAAATCGTTTTGGACGCACCCGATGGAACTCCTAGGTGACGTGGGTCATGTGGAATCTCGCATCTTTCCATTTGGTGACAGTGTTAGTGTCGGTGCAAGATATGTGCATGATTTGGGCTAGACATACCATAGGATGAGAAAACATTTTGGCCGTACTCGATGGTACCAGTAAGTGACAAGGCTCAAGTGGAAGCACGTTTTGGCCTTTTAGATATAGTGCCCATCTTGAAACAAGATAGGTCCACGGTTTGCGTCGAACGTACCATAGGATCGGAAATCATTTTGGACGCAACCGACAGAACTCCTAGGTGACATGGGTCATGCAGAATCTCGCTTCTTTCCGTTTGGAGACAGTGTTAGTGTCGGTGCAAGATAGCTGCATGGTTTGCACTAGACATACCATAGGGTTATAAATCATTTTGGATGCACTCGATGGTACCACTATGTGTCGAGGTTCAAGTGGAAGCTCGTTTCGGCCTTTCAGACATAGAGCTAATCTTGACACAAGATAGGGGCACGGTTTGCGTCGAACGTATCATAGGCTCAAAAATCATTTTACACGCACCTGATGGAACTCCTAGGTGACGTGGGTGATGTGGAATCTCGCTTCTTTCCGTTTGGAGACAATGTTAGTGTCGGTGCAAGATAGGTGCACGGTTTGCGCTAGACGTACCATAGGCTCAGAAATCGTTTTGGACGCACTCGATGGTACCACTAGGTGACGCAGCTCAAGTGGAAGCTTGTTTCGGCCTTTCAGACATAGAGCTAATCTTGACGCAAGATAGGTGCACGGTTTGGGTCGAACGTACCATAGGATCAGAAATCATTTTTGACGCAACCTGATATGAACCCGCTAGGGTGAATCCCAATCTTTCGATGAGAGAAGGTGGATAACTCGATTTGGGGATGGAGATGACGTTCACGGCCCGACTACAGCCTTCCAAGCTACGCCTTAGCAACCGATACACCACCTCCAACAACCGTCATGATCTTGTGGAGCACGATCAACCAACCCACTAGGGTAATTCCTGCAAGCAATCGAGGAACAAGCAAGAACAAGTAGAACAAGCAACTCAATTGCAAATATGGAGATGAAAACCAATCTGAAATCACAAAGTTGGGGTTCTGAATCGAGTAGAACGGATGGTCTAGTCGACACATGCGTCTACTAGGAAGTAGCAATGGCTAAACTTTCAACAAAACAAAACCCAATCTGTTTGTCGTGGCTCTAATCCTTATTAATACCTAGGGGAACGACCAAGGGGTGTTGGGGTCGTTCTCCAACCCTAGGACACATCCCTAATGAACCCAACTTGATACATGGGCCATCGGCCCAAAATAGGGTGACGCAGCACCAAAGGCAGAAAAGGTCCCAGCATTGAAACAACGATTGCGGAAGCATCGAATAAGATATAGCCATGATTCTAGATCTGTTGGAAAATAGACTTGATAAGCTTTCCAAAAAGTGCTAGAACGTCCCAATCAGAGTCCGTATGAAGTCGTGGCAACCGTCGCAATTTGGGACTATTTTGCAGTCCGAATTCAACTTCCAAAACGTGTTGGACTTGGACTCTTTCTGTCCTTGGAACCAAAGTGACGTGGTGGCCTAGTGGAGGACGTTAGGAATACTTGGATTTGGTCCCCAATCAACTTCATTAACCTTCCATGCTTTCCATATGCAATCAAACCTTCCCTTGATCCATGTAAGTAATTCTGAAAATGAGAATGAACACATTTTATGGTGGAGCACCAATTCATCAAATGCATCAATGATAAGCCTCATATAGAATGGTTGCACCTTTGGTATAGAAGTGGTTGCCATGGTCATATTTGAGCGAATGATGTCCTCATCATTCTCCCCTTCTTGACAGCAAACCGTCCTCGGTTTGACCTTTGTTGGAGAATGTGTTGTAGGTAAAAGTGAACCGTGCTCCCCTTCTTGATATTTATCCTGTTGCATATGGGTAAAACTAGGAAAACTTTGCAAGACATCATTAGTATTAGTGCAGCCCTCAATTTGATCATGGTGTTGTGGCCCAAAAGGATATTTCATATTAGAGCAAATATAAACTTTATGCACCAAATATTCTCTTTTGCTGTCATATTTGCCAATTGCATGAAGCGAACAATGATTAAAACTTGGCAAACCAGAATCAAATTTAAGTTTCTCTTTTAGACAATTTAGATTACATAGAATATCAAATTCAATATAACCCAAAGTATTTAAAGAGGACAGCAAATTCAGTTCATCTTGTGCACATGTAATAGGATGAAAAAGCTTATCTTCAGCACATTTGTATGGTTCCAAACCAAAAGTATCACACTTATTCGCTACTTGTGGCATAGGAGTTAAAGAATCATCAGCACACAACTCCTCTTTATCACAAGGAACAACGAGTAATTCATTTTGTGACAAAGGAAAATCAGTAGTGGGTTCCACTATTTGTTGCTCTTCATTAGCATGCAGAGTGGACAAATTTTGGACATTATGGGTCACATCATTCTGGCAAGTATTCACAGATAATAGAATCTCTTTTTCAGCATTGAGAGCAAGACAAAACAATTGACCAATATGGCAATATGATTTGCTAATTAACAAGGTTCGAATTTCAGAATTGAGCCCTCTCATGAACCTACTCATAACATCTTCCATGCATTCATCCAATCCACCAAACATGATACAAATCTTAAAATCATGGTAGTATTGTTTCACAGTCTTACTACCCTGCTTCAAGTTGTCTAATTTTGCAAGCAAATAATCAACATAATATGCAGGAATGAATGCATCTCTAAAAAGAATTTTGAAGTCTTCCCAAGACTCTAGAACTTTCTTGTGCCTACGAATGTGTTTCCATTCTAGCAAAGCAAATTCAGTCAAAACATTGGAGGCAATACAAATCTTTTGTTTCTCGGACAGGTCATGCTCATCAAATTCATTGTCTACTTTTAACTCCCAATCAATGTAAGCTTGAGGATCAAACTTACCATCATATAACGGCAAGTGTTCAATGACATCCTGAATATGAGGGTCTAGTTTCAATAGCTCAAAAATCTCCATATCACCTGCCATGATTAGTAGAAAACAAGAAACACAAAAATAATATGTATCCTCCTATCAACTACTAGGATGTGTTGGTTGTAATTCTCTCAAACTCAACTTGTTAAAACAAGCCCTTACAAGTTCTTACCAAGCCAAACAGGAGGTGACGGCAACCAACAAGTCTATAACCGTGGAGCGAAGTGTATCGGTGTCGCAGCAATAAAAACCTCTCAAGCTGTAGTCGAATATGTGGAGCTGTAGGTGGGCTAAAGAAAGGAAGTACTAGAACCACGTTAGTTGCAAGCAAATTGAACAAACGCTCAATGACGTTATTATGCTGGTCCTAGGCTAGTACGTGCTAGAGACGTGAGCCTAGACACAAACGAAGTCACTGAGCTGCAGCAAAGAAGGATCACAAGGACAGGAATAACAACAAAAGAAAAACCCTTCTCTTCTTCTTTCTCTTTCTTTTCTTTCTTTCTTTCTATCTTTCTTTTCTTTCTTTCTTTTCTTTCTTTCTTTTCTTTCTTTCTTTTCTTTCTTTCTTCTGTCTTTTTTTTTCTTTCAACTAGCACAAAACTGAAATTTTGCAACAAGAAATAACAAGCTACTTACAACAATTAAATGTTTCCTTGGGAAGGGTGATTCAGTAGCAAAGTCAAACAAGTGGCTGTTTTGCAAAACCAGCAGACGCATAATTCTCCAGGGCAATTGCGAAGCGCTCAGAATGAATTTGGGACCAAGCTCTGATCCGTTGGAAAGAGGACAAGTTAAGGTTTCCAGATTGTATTTAAACTCCCTATTCAGACTCCTGACAAAGGAAATATGGTGCTTTTCTTTTTAGGATAAAACAGGACTCCGAATCGAATTCTATCTTGATCTTGTTGGATTTCCTTTTTGTAGATGGAAATATGGACGTGGATGAAACCTCTAAGGACGTGGCTAGGATAATGGTGGTAAACAAAACAAAAGAATTTGGAAATCCACTCAGATTCGTTGAGAGAAACAAATAAACTCGAATCTACGATGGTGACAGAAATGTGACTAGAACTCGAAACTCTAAACGACTAGACGCTAAGACCAGCAACTTGACACGACGATGCAACCGTTAATTCAATAAGCCCTAACTAAGCAGTAATAGTATTAAGCTCAAAGGGTTTTTGGGATTATGGAGAACTAATCTACTAATTTTGTTTTGGCTTTTTCTGGACTATAGGAGATTAAAAACAGCAAAGAACTAGAAGTCTCTCACCGATCAACCTTGCTCTGATTACCAACTGATATGAACCCGCTAGGGTGAATCCCAATCTTTCAATGAGAGAAGGTGGATAACTCGATTTGGGGATGGAGATGACGTTCACAGCCTGACTACAGCCTTCCAAGCTACGCCTTAGCAACCGATACACCACCTCCAACAGCCGTCGCGATCTTGTGGAGCACGATCAACCAAACCACTAGGGTAATTCCTGCAAGCAATCGAGGAACAAGCAAGAACAAGTAGAACAAGCAACTCAATTGCAAATATGGAGATGAAAACCAATCTGAAATCACAAAGTTGGGGTTCTGAATCGAGTAGAACGGATGGTCTAGTCGACACATGCGTCTACTAGGAAGTAGCAATGGCTAAACTTTCAACAAAACAAAACCCAATCTGTTTGTCATGGCTCTAATCCTTATTAATACCTAGGGGAATGACCAGGGGGTGTTGGGGTCATTCTCCAACCCTAGGACACATCCCTAATGAACCCAACTTGATACATGGGCCATCGGCCCAAAATAGGGTGACGCAGCACCAAAGGCAGAAAAGGTCCCGGCATTGAAACGATGATTGCGGAAGCATCGGATAAGATATAGCCATGATTCTAGATCCGTTGGAAAATAGACTTGATAAGCTTTCCAAAAAGTGCTAGAACGTCCCAATCAGAGTCCGTATGAAGTCGTGGCAACCGTCACAATTTGGGACTATTTTGCAGTCCGAATTCAACTTCCAAAACGTGTTGGACTTGGACTCTTTCTGTCCTTGGAACCAAAGTGACGTGGTGGCCTAGCGGAGGACGTTAGGAATACTTGGATTTGGTCCCCAATCAACTTCATTAACCTTCCATGCTTTCCATATGCAATCAAACCTTCCCTTGATCCATGTAAGTAATTCTGAAAATGAGAATGAACACATTTTATGGTGGAGCACCAATTCATCAAATGCATCAATGATAAGCCTCATATAGAATGGTTGCACCTTTGGTATAGAAGTGGTTGCCATGGTCATATTTGAGCCAATGATGTCCTCATCACAACCGATAGAACTCCTAGGTGACGTGGGTCATGTGAAATCTCGCTTCTTTCCGTTTGGAGACAGTGTTAGTGTCGGTGCAAGATAGGTGCATGGTTTGCACTAGACATACCATAGGGTCATAAATCATTTTGGACGTACTCGATGTACCACTAGGTGACAAGGCTCAAGTGGAAGGTCGTTTCGGCCTTTTGGTCATAGAGCTAAACTTGACGCAACATAGGTGCACGGTTTGCATCGAACGTACCATAGGCTCGAAAATCGTTTTGGACGCACCTGATGGAATCCTAGGTGATGTGGGTCATGTGGAATCTCGCTTCTTTTCCATTTGGAGATAGTGTTAGTGTTGGTGCAAGATAGGTGCATGGTTTGCGCTAGACGTACCATAGGCTCAGAAATCGTTTTGGACGCATCCTTTGGTACCCCTAAGTGACGAGGATCAAGTGGAAGATCGTTTCGGTCCGTTTGTAGATAGTGCTAATCTTGACGGATGATAGGCGGATGGTTTTCATCAAACGTACCATAGGATCGGAAATCATTTTGGACGCACCCGATGGAACTCCTAGGTGATGTGGGTCATGTGGAATCTCATTTCTTTCCGTTTGGTGACAGTGTTAGTGTCGGTGCAATATAGGTGCACAGTTTGTGCTAGATGTACCATAGGCTCAGAAATCATTTTGGATGCACTCGATGGTACCACTAGGTAACGAGGATCAAGTGGAAGCTCATTTTGGCCTTTTGGACATAGTGCTAATCTTGACGCAAGATAGGTGCACGGTTTGCGTCGAACATATCATAGGCTCAAAAATCATTTTGGACGCACCCGGTGGAACTCCTAGGTGACATGGGTGATGTGGAATCTCGCTTCTTTCTATTTGGAGATAGTGTTAGTGTCGGTGCAAGATTAGCGCTAGACGTACCATAGGCTCAGAAATCATTTTGGACGCACTCGATGGTACCACTAGGTGACAAGGCTCAAGTGGAAGCTCGTTTCGGCCTTTTGGACATAGTGCTAATCTTGAAGCAAGATAGGTGCACAGTTTGCGTCGAACTTACCATAGGATCGGAAATCATTTTGGATGCACCCGATGGAACTCCTAGGTGACGTGGGTTTTTTCCATTTGGAGATAGTGTTAGTGTCGGTGCAAAATAGGTGCGTGGTTTGCGCTAGATGTACCACAGGCTTACAAATCATTTTGGACGCACCCGATGGTGCCACTAGATGACGATGCTCAAGTGGAAGCTTGTTTTGGTCTGTTTGGAGATAGTGCTAACCTTGACGCAAGATAGGTGCATGGTTTGCGTCAAACACAACATAGGCTAGGAAATCATTTTGGACGCACCCGATGGAACTTCTAGGTGGCGTGGGTCATATGGAACCTCACTTCTTTCCATTTGGAGACAGTGTTGGAGTCGGTACAAGATAGGTGCTTGGTTTGCACTAGATGTACCATAGGATTACAAATCATTTTGGACACAACCGATGGTACCACTAGATGACGAGGCTCAAGTGAAGCTTGTTTCGGTCCGTTTGGAGATAGTGCTAATCTTGACGCAAGATAGGTGCATGGTTTGCGTTGAACGTACCATAGGCTCGGATATCGTTTTAGACGCACCCAATGGAACTCCTAGGTGACGTGGGTCATGTGGAATCTCTCTTCTTTCTGTTTGAAGACAGTGTTGGTGCAAGATAGGTGTATGGTTTGCACTAGACGTACCATAGGATCTGAAATCATTTTGGACGCACCTAATGGTACCACTAGGTGACAAGGCTCAAGTGCAAGCTTGTTTCAGCCTGTTTGGAGATAGTGCAAATCTTGACGCAAGATAGTTGCACGGTTTGCGTCTAACGTATCATAGGCTCAAAAATCATTTTGGACGCACCCGATGTAACTCCTAGGTGACGTGGGTGATGTGGAATCTCACTTCTTTCCATTTGGAGACAGTGTTAGTGTCGGTGCAGGATAGGTGCATGGTTTGCACTAGACATACCATAGGCTCAGAAACCATTTAGGACGCACTCGATGGTACCACTAGGTGACGAGGCTCAGAAATCATTTTGGATGCACTCGATGGTACCACTAGATGACAAGCCTCAAGTGGAAGCTCATTTTGGCCTTTTGGACATAGTGCTCATCTTGAAGCAAGATAGGTGCATGGTTTGCGTCGAACGTACCATAGGATCGGAAATCATTTTGGACACAACCGATTGAACTCCTAGGTGACATGGGTCACGTGGAATCTCACTTCTTTCCGTTTGGAGACAGTGTTATTGTCCGTGCAAGATAGGTGCATGGTTTGCGCTAGACATACCATAGGCTCAGAAATCGTTTTGGACGCATCCTTTGGTACCGCTAGGTGACGAGGCTCAAGTGGAAGCTCGTTTCAGTCTGTTTGGAGATAGTGCTAATCTTGATGCAAGATAGGCACACGGTTTTCATCAAATGTACCATAGGATCGGAAATTATTTTGGATGCACCCGATGGAACTCCTAGGTGACATGGGTCATGTGGAATCTCGCTTCTTTCTGGTTGGTGACAGTGTTAGTGTCGGTGCAAGATAGGTGCATGGTTTGCGCTAGACGTACCATAGGCTCAGAAATCGTTTTGTACGCACTTGATGGTACCAGTAGGTGATGAGGCTCAAGTGGAAGCTCGTTTTGGCCTTTTGGACATAGTGCTAATCTTGACGCAAGATAGGTGCACGGTTTGCATTGAACATATCATAGGCTCGAAAATCGTTTTGGACGCACTCGATGGAACTCCTAGGTGACGTGGGTGATGTGGAATCTCGCTTCTTTTCTATTTGGAGACCGTGTTAGTGTCGGTGCAGGTGCATAGTTTGCGCTAGACATACCATAGGCTTAGAAATCGTTTTGGACGCAGTTGATGGTACCACTAGGTGACGAGGCTCAAGTGGAAGCTCGTTTTGGCCTTTCGGACATAGTGCTAATCTTGAAGCAAGATAGGTGCACAATTTGCATCGAACGTACCATAGGATCGAAAATCATTTTGGACGCACCCGATGGAACTCCTAGGTGACGTGGGTCATGTGGAATCTCACTTCTTGTCATTTGGAGACAGTATTAGTGTCAGTGCAAGATAGGTGCATGGTTTGCACTAGACATACCATAGGCTCATAACTGTTTTGGATGCACTCGATGGTACCATTAGGTGACGAGGCTCAGAAATCATTTTGGACGCACTCGATGGTACCACTAGATGACAAGGCTCAAGTGGAAGCTCGTTTCGGCCTTTCGAACATAGTGCTCATCTTGAAGCAAGATAGGTGCATGATTTGTGTCGAATGTACCATAGGATCGGAAATCATTTTGGACATAACCGATGGAACTCCTAGGTGACATGGGTCACGTGGAATCTCACTTCTTTCTGTTTGGAGATAGTGTTATTGTCTGTGCAAGATAGATGCATGGTTTGCACTAAACGTACCATAGGCCCAAAAATAGTTTTGGGCACACCCTATGGTATGACTAGGTGACGAGGCTCAAGTGGAAGCTCGTTTCGGCCCGTTTGGAGATAGTGCTAATCTTGACGCAAGATAGGCACACGGTTTTCATCAAATGTACCATAGGATCAAAAATCGTTTTGGACGCACCCGATGGAACTCCTAGGTGACGTGGGTCATGTGGAATCTCGCATCTTTCCATTTGGTGACAGTGTTAGTGTCGGTACAAGATAGGTGCACGGTTTGGGCTAGACATATCATAGGATGAGAAAACATTTTGGTCACACTCGATGGTACCAGTAGGTGACAAGGCTCAAGTGGAAGCACGTTTCGGCCTTTTGGATATAGTGCCCATCTTGAAACAAGATAGGTGAACGGTTTGTGTCGAACGTACCATAGGATCGGAAATCATTTTGGATGCAACCAACAGAACTCCTAGGTGACGTGGGTCATGCAGAATCTCGCTTCTTTCCGTTTGGAGAAAGTGTTAGTGTCGGTGCAAGATAGCTGCATGGTTTGCACTAGACATACCATAGGGTTATAAATCATTTTGGACGCACTCGATGGTACCACTAGGTGACGAAGATCAAGTGGAAGCTCGTTTTGGCCTTTCAGACATAGAGCTAGTCTTGACACAAGATAGGGGCACGGTTTGCGTCGAACGTATCATAGGCTCAAAAATCATTTTACACGCACCTGATGGAACTCCTAGGTGACGTGGGTGATGTGGAATCTCGCTTCTTTCCGTTTGGAGACAATGTTAGTGTCGGTGCAAGATAGGTGCACGGTTTGCGCTAGACGTACCATAGGCTCAGAAATCGTTTTGGACGCACTCGATGGTACCACTAGGTGACGCAGCTCAAGTGGAAGCTCGTTTCGGCCTTTCAGACATAGAGCTAATCTTGACACAAGATAGGTGCATGGTTAGGGTCGAACGTACCATAGGATCAGAAATCATTTTTGACGCAACCGACAGAACTCCTAGGTGACGTGGGTCATGTGGAATCTCGCTTCTTTCTGTTTGGAGACAGTGTTAGTGTCGGTGCAAGATAGGTGCATGGTTTGCACTAGACATACCATAGGGTCATAAATCGTTTTGGATGCACTCGATGTACCATTAGGTGATGAGGCTCAAGTGGAAGCTCATTTCGGCCTTTTAGTCATAGAGCTAAACTTGACGCAACATAGGTGCACGGTTTGCATCGAACGTACCATAGGCTCGAAAATCGTTTTGGACGCACCTGATGGAATCCTAGGTGATGTGGGTCATGTGGAATCTCGCTTCTTTTCCATTTGGAGATAGTGTTAGTGTTGGTGCAAGATAGGTGCATGGTTTGTGCTAGACGTACCATAGGCTCAGAAATCGTTTTGGACGCATCCTTAAGTGGAAGCTCGTTTCGGTCCATTTGTAGATAGTGCTAATCTTGACGGATGATAGGCGGATGGTTTCAATCAAACGTACCATAGGATCGGAAATCATTTTGGACACTCCCAATGGAACTCCTAGGTGATGTGGGTCATGTGGAATCTCGTTTCTTTCCGTTTGGTGACAGTGTTAGTGTCGATGCAATATAGGTGCACAGTTTGCGCTAGATGTACCATAGGCTCAGAAATCATTTTGGATGCACTCGATGGTACCACTAGGTAACGAGGCTCAAGTGGAAGCTCGTTTTGGCCTTTTGGACATAGTGCTAATCTTGACGCAAGATAGGTGCACGGTTTGCGTCGAACATATCATAGGCTCAAAAATCGTTTTAGATGCACCCGGTGGAACTCCTAGGTGACATGGGTGATGTGGAATCTCGCTTCTTTCCGTTTGGAGATAGTGTTAGTGTCGGTGTAAGATAGGTGCATGATTAGCGCTAGATGTACCATAGACTCAGAAATCATTTTGGACGCACTCGATGGTACCACAAGGTGACAAGGCTCTAGTGGAAGCTCGTTTTGGCCTTTTGGACATAGTGCTAATCTTGAAGCAAGATAGGTGCACAGTTTGCGTCGAACGTACCATAGGATCGGAAATCATTTTGGACGCACCCGATGGAACTCCTAGGTGACATGGGTTTTTTCCATTTGGAGATAGTGTTAGTGTCGGTGCAAAATAGGTGCGTGGTTTGCGCTAGATGTACCACAGGCTTACAAATCATTTTGGACGCAGCCGATGGTGCCACTAGATGACGATGCTCAAGTGGAAGCTTGTTTTGGTCTGTTTGGAGATAGTGCTAACTTTGACACAAGATAGGTGCATGGTTTGCGTCAAACACAACATAGGCTAGGAAATCATTTTGGACGCACCTGATGGAACTTCTAGGTGTTGTGGGTCATATGGAACCTCACTTCTTTCCATTTGGAGACAGTGTTGGAGTCGGTGCAACATAGGTGCATGGTTTGCACTAGATGTACCATAGGATTACAAATCATTTTGGACACAACCGATGGTACCACTAGATGACGAGGCTCAAGTGAAGCTTGTTTCGGTCCATTTGGAGATAGTGCTAATCTTGACGCAAGATAGGTGCATGGTTTGCGTCGAACGTACCATAGGCTCGGACATCATTTTGGATGCACCCAATGGAACTCCTAGGTGACGTGGGTCATGTGGAATCTCTCTTCTTTCTGTTTGAAGACAGTGTTGGTGCAAGATAGGTGTATGGTTTGCACTAGACGTACCATAGGATCTGAAATCGTTTTGGACGCACCTGATGATACCACTAGGTGACAAGGCTCAAGTGCAAGCTTGTTTCAGCCTGTTTGGAGATAGTGCAAATCTTGACGCAAGATAGTTGCACGGTTTGCGTCGAACGTATCATAGGCTCAAAAATCATTTTGGACGCACCCGATGTAAATCCTAGGTGACGTGGGTGATGTGGAATCTCGCTTCTTTCCGTTTGGAGACAGTGTTAGTGTTGGTGCAGGATAGGTGCATGGTTTGCACTAGACATACCATAGGCTCAGAAACCGTTTATGACGCACTCGATGGTACCACTAGGTGACGAGGCTCAGAAATCATTTTTGACGCACTCGATGGTACAACTAGATGACAAGGCTCAAGTGGAAGCTCATTTCGGCCTTTTGGACATAGTGCTCATCTTGAAGCAAGATAGATGCATGGTTTGCGTCGAACGTACCATAGGATCGGAAATCATTTTGGACACAACCGATGGAACTCCTAGGTGACATGGGTCACGTGGAATCTCACTTCTTTCTGTTTGGAGACAGTGTTATTGTCCATGCAAGATAGGAGCATGGTTTGCGCTAGACGTACCATAGGCTTAGAAATCGTTTTGGACGCATCCTTTGGTACCACTAGGTGATGAGGCTCAAGTGGAAGCTCGTTTCAGTCTGTTTGGAGATAGTGCTAATCTTGATGCAAGATAGGCACATGGTTTTCATCAAACATACCATAGGATCAGAAATTATTTTGGATGCACCCGATGGAACTCCTAGGTGACATGGGTCATGTGGAATCTCGCTTCATTCCGGTTGGTGACAGTGTTAGTGTCGGTGCAAGATAGGTGCACGGTTTGCGCTAGACGTACCATAGGCTCAGAAAT
Organism: Miscanthus floridulus; assembly: GCF_019320115.1. NCBI lineage: Eukaryota > Viridiplantae > Streptophyta > Magnoliopsida > Poales > Poaceae > Miscanthus > Miscanthus floridulus. The sequence goes on along the minus strand of NC_089586.1, from coordinate 62,664,996 downwards.
CGTTTTGTACGCACTCAATGGTACTAGTAGGTGACGAGGCTCAAGTGGAAGCTCGTTTTGGCCTTTTGGACATAGTGCTAATCTTGACGCAAGATAGGTGCACGGTTTGCATTGAACGTATCATAGGCTCGAAAATCGTTTTGGACGCACTCGATGGAACTCCTAGGTGACGTGGGTGATGTGGAATCTCGCTTCTTTTCTATTTGGAGACCATGTTACTGTCGGTGCAGGTGCATGGTTTGCGCTAGACATACCATAGGCTCAGAAATTGTTTTGGACACAGTTGATGGTACCACTAGGTGATGAGGCTCAAGTGGAAGCTCGTTTTGGCCTTTCGGACATAGTGCTAATCTTGAAGCAAGATAGGTGCACAATTTGCATCGAACGTACCATAGGATCAGAAATCATTTTGGACACACCCGATGGAACTCCTAGGTGACGTGGGTCATGTGGAATCTCACTTCTTGTCATTTGGAGACAGTGTTAGTGTTAGTGCAAGATAGGTGCATGGTTTGCACTAGACATACCATAGGCTCAGAACTATTTTGGATGCACTCGATGGTACCATTAGGTGATGAGGCTCAGAAATCATTTTGGATGCACTCGATGGTACCAGTAGATGACAAGGCTCAAGTGGAAGCTCATTTCGGCCTTTCGAACATAGTGCTCATCTTGAAGCAAGATAGGTGCACGATTTGCGTCGAATGTGATATGCACCCGCTAGGGTTGAATCCCGATCTTTCGATGAGAGAAGGTGGATAACTCGATTTGGGGATGGAGATGACGTTCACGGCCTGACTACAACCATCCAAGGATGCTGTGCCTTAGCAACCGATACACCACCTCCAATGGCCGTCGCGATCTTGTGGAGCACGATCAACCAAACCACTAGGGTAATTCCTGCAAGCAATCGAGGAACAAGCAAGAACAAGTAGAACAAGCAACTCAATTGCAAGTATGGAGGTGAAAAAACCAATCTGAAATCACAAAGTTGGGGTTCTGAATCGAGTAGAACGGATGGTCTAGTCGACACACGCGTCTACAAGGAAGTAGCAATGGCTAAACTTGATCTAAACAAAACCCCAATCTGTTTGCACCGACACTAACACTATATCCAAAGAGAAAGAAGTGAGATTTCACATGACCCATGTCACCATGGAGTTCCATCGGGTACGTCCAAAATGATTTCTGAGCCTATGTTACGCTCGACGCAAACCATGCACCTATCTTGCATCAAGATTAGCACTATGTCCGAAAGGACCGAAATGAGCTTCCAATTGAGCCTCCTCACCTAGTGGTACCATCGAGTGCGTCCAAAATGATTTCTGAGCTAACGGTATGTGATGGGACTAGGGGTTGTTCCTGATCTTTTGGTGAGTGTGGATAAACTCGATTTGGGGTGGATTCGACGTTGGCTGTCCGACTACGACGACCACAAGGTTGCTGCGCCTTAGCAACAGGTACACCGGCTCCGATTGTGATGTTCTTGCCGTGCCAAGAACACCAAGAACCTGCAAGCAACCGAGAACAAGCAAGAACAAGATGAACAAGCAAATAACTCACGGATTTAAGCCAAAGGCTGAATCTGAATCACAAGTTGGGGTCTTGAAACAAGCAAATCGGGTGGTCTAGCCGACACACGCGTTTACAAGGAAGAAGCAGCAGCTATCTTGCATCTAAACAAAACCCACCCTCATTCTGATGGCTGCTGGCTCTATTTATAAGGAGGAGAGCACAAGGGGGAGTGGGAAACCCTAATCTGGGCGTCCCTCAAAGGGCTGTAGTCAGTACAAGGCCCAAGCCCAAGCTGTAGGTCTCTGCGTCCTTTGGCTTGCTGCGCACAGCTTCGGTAGATTCTGATAGTGGGGTTGGACCCATGTGAAAGAGGACGACGCGCTCTTTCCAACAAGTCAAAAACCAGCTTCATTGGGTCTTGTATCAAGGAGTTATGGTACTTTTGATGGAGTGTCCCCTGCTGTCTTGAGATGAGCTGCGCGCCCCATTAATGATGATTCCCACTTGTTCGGCTGCTCCATCCTCATCATGGGGTCTAAACATGAGGCAATGGAGTCTTGACCAACATTCCTAAGAATAAGACAATCATCACCATGATTTAGTAGCATCCAATTCTGAGACGAGTTTGTATGAACAGCGAGGAACGACTTTACCTGATAATTAAGTTGTCGTGCTCGAGCTCTTGTCATCGGACCTTGTTGTGCAGCAGGTGTGGTTGTATCCATGGAAGGGATGTCCTCATCATCCTCCCCTTCTTGCATTTGAGTCGTCCTCGACTCTAGTTCATCCTCTTCTCCCAAATATGGCTTCAAATCTACAATGTTAAATGTGGGGCTAACCCCAAAAGCTGCAGGTAGCTCAAGTTTGTACGCATTATCATTAATCCTTTCTAACACTTTAAAAGGACCATCGGCTCTAGGCAGCAACTTAGACTTTCGCAAATCAGGGAACCTATCTTTTCTCAAATGGAGCCAAACTAGATCACCAGGTTCAAAAATGACATGTTTCTTCCCTTTGCTACCAGCTAGTTTATACTTTGCATTCATGCACTCTATTTTCTCTTTAGTGGTTTCATGCAATTTTAAGATCAGTTCAGCACGTTGTTTAGCATCAAAGTTCACTCGCTCCGAGGTTGGAAGAGGTAACAAATCAATAGGAGCATGTGGCACAAACCCATAAACTATCTCAAAAGGGCTTTTCTTAGTGGTAGAATGCTGTGAACGATTATAAGCAAACTCAACATGAGGCAAGCACTCTTCCCACATTTTTATGTTCTTTTTCAAAATAGCCCTAAGCAATGTCGATAAGGTTCTATTGACAACCTCAGTTTGTCCATCAGTTTGGGGATGACAAGTAGTGGAAAATAAAAGCTTAGTCCCTAGCTTAGCCCACAAAGTTCTCCAAAAATGACTAAGAAATTTTGCATCCTGATCAGAAACAATGGTGTTAGGCACACCGTGCAATCGAACAATCTCACGAAAGAACAAATCAGCAACATGTGTAGCATCATCGCTCTTATGACATGGTATGAAATGTGCCATTTTAGAAAATCTGTCCACAACAACAAACACACTATCCCTCCCCTTCTTTGTTCTAGGCAGTCCTAAAACAAAGTCCATTGAAATATCTTCCCATGGTGCACTTGGAATAGGAAGAGGCATGTATAAACCATGAGGATTAAGGTGTGACTTAGCTTTCTGGCATGTTGTGCAGCGAGCAACGAACCTCTCCACGTCTCTCCTCTTCTTGGGCCAAAAGAAATGACCAGCAAAGATGTCCACTGTCTTTTTCACACCAAAATGTCCCATGAGTCCTCCTCCATGCGCTTCCTGCAACAATAACAAACGCACGGAGCTAGCTGGAATGCATAGCTTGTTAGCTCTAAAGACAAACTCGTCGGTGAGGATGAATCTGTTCCATGTTTTCCCCTCTTGGCAATTCAGCAATACATCTTTGAAAACATTGTCATGTGCATATTGTTCCTTAATAGTTTCCAAACCAAAGATTTTAAAGTCAAGTTGTGAAAGCATGTTGTAACGTCTAGACAAAGCATCAGCAATTATATTTTCCTTCCCCTTTTTGTGTTTGATGACATAAGGAAAGGACTCGATGAATTCAACCCACTTGGCATGTCTACGGTTCAGTTTTGCTTGACTATGGATGTGTTTCAATGATTCATGATCAGAATGTATGACAAACTCTTTGGGCCACAAATAATGCTGCCATGTTTCCAAAGTCCAAACTAGAGCAAGCAATTCCTTATCATAAGTATAATAGTTCAAACTAGGGCCACTCAACTTTTCACTGAAATACGCCACAGGTTTTCCCTCTTGTAACAGCACACCACCCAACCCAATTCCACTAGCATCACATTCAAGCTCAAAGGTTTTGTTGAAATCAGGAAGTTGGAGTAACGGTGCATGAGTTAACTTATCTTTGAGCGTGTTGAAAGCATCCTGTTGGGCTGCAGCCCAAGTGAAGGTTGCACCCTTCTTGGTGAGTTCATGCAGCGGGGCTACAATGGTGCTGAAGTCCTTCACAAATCGACGGTAGAAACCAGCAAGTCCTAGAAAACTCCGCACTTGTGTGACCGTGCAGGGAACAGGCCAGCTGTGTATGGCCTCAACCTTGGCTTGATCAACTTCGATTCCCTACGGTGTCACAACATATCCAAGAAAAGAGACTCGATCTGTGCAAAAGGTGCACTTCTCAAGATTGCCAAACAAGTGTGCATCCCGTAGAGCATTGAAAACAGCACGCAAATGATCAAGATGTTCCTCTAATGATCTACTATATATCAAGATGTCATCAAAGTATACCACTACAAATCTGCCAATAAAAGAGCGTAAAACCTCGTTCATTAATCTCATGAAAGTGCTGGGTGCATTAGTCAATCCAAAGGGCATGACAAGCCATTCATATAAACCAAACTTAGTTTTAAACGCTGTTTTCCATTCATGTCCTAGCTTCATACGAATCTGGTGGTAACCACTATGCAAATCAATTTTAGAGAACACAATTGAGCCACTCAATTCATCAAGCATATCATCTAACCTTGGAATAGGATGACGATATCTGATTGTGATGTTGTTTATCGCTCTACAATCAACACACATGCGCCATGATCCATCCTTCTTAGGAACTAAAAGCACGGGAACGGCACAAGGGCTAAGAGACTCACGCACATAACCTTTGTTGAGCAATTCTTGTACTTGTCTCTGAATCTCTTTTGTCTCATCCGGGTTGGTCCTATACGGCGCACGATTAGGCAAGGAAGCCCCAGGGATGAGGTCAATTTGGTGTTCAATCCCTCGAATTGGTGGCAGCCCCGGTGGTACCTCCTTTGGAAAAACATCGGCATACTCCTGCAAAAGATTAGTGACAGCAGGAGGCAAAGAATTAGATGTATCTTCGAGTGAAAATAAAGTTTCTTTGCAAACCAAAGCATAGCAAACAGTAGTACTAGCATCAATCTCATCCAAATCAGATTTGGTGGCAAAGTAACAAGAGCCTTTCAGCTTGATCTCATTTTTATTATGATGAACAGATTTGCTAGACTTCTTCTTATGTTTCTCAAGTTCATTAGCGACAATCTGATTTTCACTAGCAACAGCCTGATTCTTAAGTTTGCTAGATCTAGCAAGTTCATCTCTTAGAATAGACTCAGGGGACATGGGGTGCAACACAATCTTCTTGTCATTATGCACAAAAGAGTATTGATTTGTTTTACCAGAGTGCAAGGAATCTTTATCAAACTGCCATGGTCTACCTAACAACATAGAGCATGCTTGCATAGGCACAACATCGCAGTCAATGGAATCATGATAAGAACCAATGGCAAACTCTACCCTTACCAATCGGGTTACCTTCACCTTGCCGCTGCTGTTAAGCCACTGAATGTAGTAAGGCTGCGGGTGTGGTTTTGTGCTCAATGAAAGCTTCTCCACCATTTCAGCACTTGCCAAGTTGTTGCAGCTTCCTCCATCTATGATCACACGGCAAGAGCGTTCCTTGATCACACACTTGGTTTGAAACAAAGTGTGGCGCTGATTTTGTTCAGCCCTCTCCATTTGGGCACTTAGCACCCGCTGCACCACGAAGCTCTCATAGTGCTCAGCAGCTTCAGCCCCAATGTGCTCTTCGTCTTGTTGGAAATCATCTCCTTTCGCTACATTGTTAGCAGCAAACAAAGCATATGTTTCTTCATCAAAATCACTAGCAGAGGAATACCCACCATCAGCTCGCACAACCATCACACGTGTGCTTGGGCAGTCCTTGCGTACATGGCCATATCCTTTGCAGCGTAGGCACTGAATATCCCTTGTTCTCCCCGTGGATACCACCGAGGATGAACTCTTGGCAGATGTAGCCGTTGCTCCTCTAGTTGGTTCACTTGGGCATGGTACAGAATTTGTTGTAGAGGAGCGTGGCTTGATGGTCGAGGAAGATTATGGGGGTGCACGCGTTGACGGTGCAGCAGCATTGGAGAGTGTCCATGGGCTAGCACGACCTGCAGGAATGTTAGCCCTCATGCTAGCTCGTCGTCCCTGCACTTCTCATTCAGCTTTACAAGCAAGGTGAAATAAACGATTGACAGAATTATATTCCTTATAAGCTAGAATGTCCTAAATCTCCCGGTTCAGCCCACCCATAAATCTAGCTATGGCACCATCCTCATTTTCCTCTAGCCCGCAACGAAGCATACCCATTTGTAGCTCTTGATAGTACTCTTCTACAGATTTGGATCCTTGCCTCAATTGTTGCAACTTATGTAAAAGATCACGGGCATAATAAGAAGGAACAAATCTGGCCTGCATGACCCGTTTCAAAGCATCCCAAGTTGGTGTGTTATTTGGGTTCTTACGATGGTATTCAGACCACCAAACAGAGGCAAAGTCAGTAAACTCACTAGTTGCAGCCCTAACACGTTTGTCCTCAGGGAAATCATGGCAAGTAAATTTCTGATCAACAGCTAATTCCCAACTAAGGTACATATCAGGATTATACCTCCCATCAAAAGCAGGTATGGTGAATTTAATCTTACCAAATGAGTCATCGGCACGTACCTCTTGCCGTGGTCGGCGAGGACCTGTCTCATGGCGGTGGCGATGTTGTTCGATGCGTCGATGACCATTCAGCTCCTCATCAAGCTCAGTGTCCGCTATATATTCTTCTTCATCATGACCAGCAGCACTGCCCATGGTGTTGTTGTTGTTGTGATTGCGTCATTTGAAACCATCACAGCGATTCTGTTCCATCCTCTCCAATCGCTCCAAGACACCTACAAGAGATGTATTAACAGAACCAAGAGTGCCTTCCAAGGAAGCCAACTTGGTGTTGGTCTCAATCTGAGCCGTCTCCAATTGACCAAGGCGCTCATTGGTGACACGAACATCCTCATCAAGGTGTTCAGCATGGAGCCTCACTTTGTGTTCAAAGTGTTGCAGCAAGGCTTTTGATCGAGGTGATTGTGGAGGGGTCCTTTCACCTTCTCCTACCATGGTTAGTATGTAGCAAGGGAATCACAAGAAAATATGTCCTACCAACTAACTGAATTAGGTGGCAACAATTTTCATTCTCTCAGCATGTGCAACCGAGTTCTTACATGTCCTTACCTTGCTATGCAGATGGTGTTGGCGACGACAAGAACAACACAAGTAGTAGCAAGTAGAACCCTGTGATGTTGTAGATAATTTGTGGAGCTGTAGGTGGCTTAAAAAATCAAGGTACAGCTGGAACCATGTTAGTCAATGCAAGTTGAATAAGTGTTCAAAGATAGTATCGTGCTGGTCCTAGGCTAACCCATGCTAGAGACGCGAGCCTAGACACAAATGTTGTCACCGGACAGTAGCAAACAATGGAAATGATGAGAGTAAATAGCATCAACTTAACCCTTCTTTTTTCTTTCTTTCTTTCTTTCTTTCCTCCTTTTCCTTTCTTTTTCTTTTCTATTTTCTTTTCTTTTCTTTTCTTTTCGACAAGTAGCACAAACTGAACTTTTGCAATATGATTATAACAAGAATACAGCAAGTAGCATAGACTTTCTTTTACTTGGGATAAGGATTGCAACAAGTAGTACAAATATGCAATTTGAACTCTCTTATTTTCAGAACTGAGTGTACTCAGATTTGCACCAAAAGGATAGGTGCATAAGGTAGTGTTTGTGTAGGCGCGGCTGAAGGTGATGGTGGTGAGGGTTTCAGTGAAAAGGTGGAGAGAGCAGCGGTGCTTTTGGTGGTGGTGGTGGTGGTATTGGTGGAGATTGCAGCGGCTGAAGTGGGGGGAAAGGCAACAGCGGATTGTGTGGTGACTAAAACGTGACAAGAACTCAAAACTCTAAAGGATTAGAACCTAAGAACCAGCACTTGACACCACGATGTAAAGCACAAACTCAACAAGCAAAGAACTAAGCAGATCAGCAAGGCTCAAACTTGTGTTTGGAATTTCAGTTCTATCCTATTTTTATATTTCTGGACTATATAGGTAAAGTAATGAACGGTAAATCACTCACCAAAGAACCTTGCTCTGATTACCACATGATGGGACTAGGGGTTGTTCCTGATCTTTTGGTGAGTGTGGATAAACTCGATTTGGGGTGGATTCGACGTTGGCTGTCCGACTACAACGACCACAAGGTTGCTGCACCTTAGCAACAGGTACACCGGCTCCGATTATGATGTTCTTGCCGTGCCAAGAACACCAAGAACCTGCAAGCAACCGAGAACAAGCAAGAACAAGATGAACAAGCAAATAACTCACGGATTTAAGCCAAAGGCTGAATCTGAATCACAAGTTGGGGTCTTGAAACAAGCAAATTGGGTGGTCTAGCTGACACACGCGTTTACAAGGAAGAAACAGCAGCTATCTTGCATCTAAACAAAACCCACCCTCATTCTGCTGGCTGCTGGCTCTATTTATAAGGAGGAGAGCACAAGGGGGAGTGGGAAACCCTAATCTGGGCGTCCCTCAAAGGGCTGTAGTCAGTACAAGGCCCAAGCCCAAGCTGTAGGTCTCTGCGTCCTTTGGCTTGCTGCGCACAGCTTCGGTAGATTCTGATAGTGGGGTTGGACCCATGTGAAAGAAGACGACGCGCTCTTTCCAACAAGTCAAAAACCAGCTTCATTGGATCTCGTATCAAGGAGTTATGGTACTTTTGATGGAGTGTCCCCTGCTGTCTTGAGATGAGCTGCGCGCCCCATTAATGATGATTCCCACTTGTTCGGCTGCTCCATCCTCATCATGGGGTCTAAACATGAGGCAATGGAGTCTTGACCAACATTCCTAAGAATAAGACAATCATCACCATGATTTAGTAGCATCCAATTCTGAGACGAGTTTGTATGAACAGCGAGGAACGACTTTACCTGATAATTAAGTTGTCGTGCTCGAGCTCTTGTCATCGGACCTTGTTGTGCAGCAGGTGTGGTTGTATCCATGGAAGGGATGTCCTCATCAGTATGTCTAGTGCAATCCATGCACCTATCTTGCACCGACACTAACACTGTCTCCAAATGGAAAGAAACGAGATTCCAAATGACCCACATCAACTATGAGTTCCATCGGGTGCGTCCAAAACGATGTTTGAGCCTATCGTACATTTGACGCAAACTATGCACCTATCTTGCTTCAAGATTAACACTATCTCTAAACGGACTGAAACAACTTTCCACTTGAGCCTCATCACCTAGTGGTACCATCGAGTGCGTCCAAAATGATTTATGAGCCTATGGTCTGTTTGGCACAAACTATGCACCTATCTTGCACCGACACTAACACTGTCTCCAAAGAGAAAGAAGTGAGATTCCACATGACTCACGTCCCCTAGGAGTTCCATCGGGTGTGTCCAAAATCATTTCCGAGCCTATGGTACGTTCGACACAAACCGTGCTCCTATCTTCGTCTGGATTAGCACTATGTCCGAAAGGACCGAAACGAGCTTCCACTTGAGCCTCACCACATAGTGGTACCATCAGGTGCGTCCAAAATGATTTTTGAGCCTTTGGTACATCTAGCACAAACCATGCACCTATCTTGCACCGACACTAACACTATCTCTAAATGGAAAGAAGTGAGATTCCACATGACCCACGCCACCTAGGAGTTCTACCGGGCACGTCCAAAATGATTTTCGAGCGTATGGTACGTTTGATGCAAACCGTGCACCTATCTTGCATGAAGATTAGCACTATCTCCTAATGGACCGAAACAAGCTTCCACTTGAGCCTCGTCACCTAGTGGTACCATCGGGTGTGTCCAAAACGATTGCTAAGCCTATGGTACGTCTAGCGCAAACCATGCACCTATCTTGCACCGACACTAACATTGTCTCCAAATAGGAATAAGTGAGATTCCACAGGACCCATGTCTCCAAGGAGTTCTGTCGGGTGCGTCCAAAACGATATCCAAGCCTATGGTACGTCCGACGCAAACCATGCACCTATCTTGTGTCAAGATTAGCACTATCTCCAAATGGACCGAAATGAGCTTTCACTTGAGCCTCGTCACTTCGGAGTACCAACGGTTGCGTCCAAAATGATTTCTGAGCCGATGGTACGTTTGGCGCAAACTGTGCACCTATCTTGCACCGACACTAACACTATATCCAAAGAGAAAGAAGTGAGATTCCACATGACCCACGTCTCCATGGAGTTCCATCAGGTATGTCCAAAATGATTTCTGAGCCTATGTTATGCTCGACGCAAACCATGCACCTATCTTGCGTCAAGATTAGCACTATGTCCGAAAGGACCGAAATGAGCTTCCAATTGAGCCTCCTCACCTAGTGGTACCATCGAGTGCGTCCAAAATGATTTCTGAGCTAACGGTATGTCTAGTGCAATCCATGCACCTATCTTGCACCGACACTAACACTGTCTCCAAATGGAAAGAAACGAGATTCCAAATGACCCACATCAACTATGAGTTCCATCGGGTGCGTCCAAAACGATGTTCAAGCCTATCGTACATTCGACGCAAACTGTGCACCTATCTTGCGTCAAGATTAACACTATCTCTAAATGGACCGAAACAACTTTCCACTTGAGCCTCATCACCTAGTGGTACCATCGAGTGCATCCAAAATGATTTATGAGCCTATGGTACGTTTGGTGCAAACCATGCACCTATCTTGCACCGACACTAACACTGTCTCCAAAGAGAAAGAAGTGAGATTCCACATGACCCACATCCCCTAGGAGTTCCATCGGGTGTGTCCAAAATCATTTCCGAGCCTATGGTACGTTCGACACAAACCGTGCTCCTATCTTGCGTCTGGATTAGCACTATGTCCGAAAGGACCGAAACGAGCTTCCACTTGAGCCTCATCACATAGTGGTACCATCAGGTGCGTCCAAAATGATTTCTGAGCCTTTGGTACGTCTAGCGCAAACCATGCACCTATCTTGCACCGACACTAACACTGTCTCTAAATGGAAAGAAGTGAGATTCCACATGACCCACGCCACCTAGGAGTTCTGCCGGGCGCATCCAAAATGATTTTCGAGTGTATGGTACGTTTGACGCAAACCGTGCACCTATCTTGCAAGAAGATTAGCACTATCTCCGAATGGACTGAAACAAGCTTCCACTTGAGCCTTGTCACCTAGTGGTACCATCGGGTGTGTCCAAAACGATTGCTAAGCCTATGGTACGTCTAGCGCAAACCATGCACCTATCTTGCACCGACACTAACATTGTCTCCAAATAGGAAGAAGTGAGATTCCACAGGACCCACGTCTCCAAGGAGTTCCGTCGGGTGCATCCAAAACGATGTCCAAGCCTATGGTACGTCCGACGCAAACCATGCACCTATCTTGTGTCAAGATTAGCACTATCTCCAAATGGACCGAAATGAGCTTTCACTTGAGCCTCGTCACTTCGGAGTACCAACGGGTGCGTCCAAAATGATTTCTGAGCCGATGGTACATTTGGCGCAAACTGTGCACCTATCTTGCACTGACACTAGGGATGAAAACGGATCGGATATGGATGGATATCATCGATATTACATTTGTTTTCATATTTTTGTCTAGATTCGGATTCAAATACGGATAGTGTCAACTATGTCGGATAGGATACGATTGGATATCGACATCATAAATATGTGATTTGAGTATTTGGATATGGATATGGTATCGGATGTTGGATATCCGGACTCGGATACGGATAGATCTCAACCCCTCTAAACGGATTCGGTTTTGAATACGGTCAAAAAATATCCGTACCATTTTCATCCCTAACCGACACTAACACTATATCCAAAGAGAAAGAAGTGAGATTCCACATGACCCACATCACCATGGAGTTCCATCGGTTATGGCCAAAATGATTTCCGAGCCTATGTTGCGCTCGACGAAAACCATGCACCTATCTTGCGTCAAGATTAGCACTATGTCCGAAAGGACCGAAATGAGCTTCCACTTGAGCCTCCTGACCTAGTGGTACCATCGAGTGCGTCCAAAATGATTTCTGAGCCAATATTATGTCTAGTGCAAACCATGCACCTATCTTGCACCGACACTAACATTGTCTCCAAATGGAAAGAAGCGAGATTCCAAATAACCCACATCAACTATGAGTTCCATCGGGTGCGTCCAAAACGATGTTTGAGCCTATCGTACGCGTCAAGATTAACACTATCTCTAAACGGACCGAAACAACTTTCCACTTGAGCCTCATCACCTAGTGGTACCATCGAGTGCGTCCAAAACGAATTCTGAGCCTATGGTACGTTTGGCGCAAACCGTGCATCTATCTTGCACCAACACTAACACTTTCTCCAAAGAGAAAGAAGTGAGATTCCACAGGACCCACGTCCCCTAGGAGTTCCATCGGGTTTGTCCAAAATGATTTCTGAGCCTATGGTACGTTCGACGCAAACCGTGCTCCTATCTTGCACCGATGCTAACACTGTCTCCAAAGAGAAAGAAGTGAGATTCCACATGACCCATGGCCCCTAGGTGTTCCCTCGGGTGTGTCCAAAATGATTTCCGAGCCTATAGTACGTTCGATGCAAACCGTGCTCCTATCTTGCGTCAGGATTAGCACTATATCTGAAAGGACCAAAACGAGCTTCCACTAGAGCCTCATCACATAGTGGTACCATCAAGTGCGTCCAAAATGATTTCTAAGCCTATGGTACGTCTAGCACAAACCATGCATCTATCTTGCACCGACACTAACACTGTCTCTAAATGGAAAGAAGTGAGATTCCACACGACCCACATCACCTAGGAGTTTTGTCGGATGTGTACAAAATGATTTTCGAGCGTATGGTACATTCGACGCAAACCGTGCACCTATCTTGCATGAAGATTAGCCGTATCTACAACCGGACTAAAACAAGCTTCCACTGGAGCCTCATCACATAGTGGTACCATCAGCTGCGTCCAAAATGATTTCTAAGCCTATGGTACGTCTAGCCCAAACCATGCACCTATCTTGCACCGACACTAACACTGTCTCTAAATGGAAAGAAGTGAGATTCCACACGACCGACGTCACCTAGTAGTTCTGTCGGGTGCGTCCAAAATGATTTTCGAGCGTATGGTACATTCGACGCAAACCGTGCACCTATCTTGCATGAAGATTAGCACTATCTCCAAATGGACTGAAACGAGCTTCCACTTGAGCATCGTCACCTAGGGGTACCGTCGGGTGCGTCCAAAACAATTGCTAAGCCTATGGTACGTCTAGCGCAAATCATGCACCTATCTTGCACCGATACTAACACTGTCTCCAAATGGGAAGAAGTGAGATTCCACATGACCCACGTCTCCTAGGAGGTCCATCGGGTGCGTCCAAAATGATGTCCAAGCGTATGGTACATCCGACGCAAACCATGCACCTATCTTGTGTCAAGATTAGCACTATCTCCAAATGGACCAAAACGAGCTTTCACTTGAGCCTTGTCACTTCGGAGTACCAATGGGTGCCTCCAAAATGATTTTCTGAGCCGATGGTATGTTTGGCGCAAACTGTGTACCTATCTTGCACCAACACTAACACTATATCCAAAGAGAAAGAAGTAAGATTCCACATGACCCACGTCACCATGGAGTTCCATCGGGTACGTCCAAAATGATTTCTGAGCCTATGTTAGCTCGACGCAAACCATGCACCTATCTTGCGTCAAGATTAGCACCATGTCTGAAAGGACCAAAATGAGCTTCAACTTGAGCCTCGTCACCTAGTGGTACCATCGAGTGCGTCCAAAATGATTTCTGAGCCAATATTATGTCTAGTGCAAACCATGCATCTATCTTGCACCGACACTAACACTGTCTCCAAAGAGAAAGAAGTGAGATTCCATATGACCCATGTCCCCTAGGAGTTCTATCGGGTTTGTCCGAAATGATTTCTGAGCCTATGGTACGTTCGACGCAAACCGTGCTCCTATCTTGCGTTAGGATTAGCACTATGTCCAAAAGGACCAAAACGAGCTTCCACTTGAGCCTCATCACATAGTGGAACCATCAGGTGCATCCAAAATGATTTCTGAGCCTATGGTACGTCCAGCGCAAACCAAGCACCTATCTTGCACCGACACTAACACTGTCTCTAAATGGAAAGAAGTGAGATTCCACATGACCCACGTCACCTAGGAGTTCTGTCGGGCACGTCCAAAATGATTTTCGAGCATATGGTTCGTTCGACGCAAACCGTGCACCTATCTTGCATGAAGATTAGCACTATCTCCAAATGGACTGAAACGAGCTTCCACTTGAGCCTCGTCACCTAGTGGTACCATCGGGTGCGTCCAAAATGATTGCTAAGCCTATGGTATGTCTAGCACAAACCATGCACCTATCTTGCACCGATACTAACACTGTCTCCAAATGGGAAGAAGTGAGATTCCACATGACCCACGACTCCTAGGAGTTCCGTCGGGTGTGTCCAAAACGATGTCCAAGCCTATGGTACGTCCGACGCAAACCATGCACCTATCTTGTATCAAGATTAGCACTATCTCCAAATGGACCGAAATGAGCTTTCACTTGAGCCTCGTTAGTTCGAAGTACCAACGTGATAGAGCTGGAGTACCCGATCTTTCGGTGAGTGGAGGATAACTACGATTTGGTGGGTGTCGACCCTCGCGATCCGACTATGACGAACAAGTCCGTGGCGCCTTAGCAATCGCTGAACCAACTCCCGATGGTTATTGACCTTGCTGGTGCGAGATCAACCTGATCACGAAGATCAATTCCTGCAGGCAATCGAAGAACAAGCAAGAATTTGAGGTGAGCAACCCTGAATATTACTCGAAGGTGGGGTTCTGAATTACACGAAGACGAAGCTTCGGAAGTAGCAATGGCTAACTTAAGCAAAACAAAACCCAAGCCAAAGAGGGGGCGCAGCCCTTGGCTAAATAGGGGGAGGAGGGAGGAAGGAGGACGCCCAGCCTGCCCACAAGGCAGGGAATAGGCGCCCAAACAGCCACACACCATCTCCTTGATTCCCTCTCCTGATTTAGATGGTGCAGCACCTTCCTGGTTATTTCTTGACAAAACTAAAAACACATAGGTGGCGCAGCACCTAGACATTATTCTGGGCAGGTTCATCATGAGCATAGATGGCGCATGCACTTAGGAAACTTCTGGTCCTTCATTCTTCAAAATCATCACGAAGTTTAATTCACGTGCACGAGCTCGAGTGATGGGTCCTGGTGGCGCCTGTGCTGGTTCAGTTGGAGTAGCCATTCCTGTGTCGGTGTTGATGTCCTCATCATCCTCCCCTTCTTGAATCGAAGTCGTCCTCGACGGCATCTCCTCACCCTCACCCGCATATGGTTTCAAATCTGCAACATTAAAACTAGAGGAAACACCATAGTCTGCAGGCAGGTCAAGTATATAAGCATTATCATTGATTTTCTTTAACACCTTGAAGGGACCAGCAGCACGGGGCATCAGCTTAGACCTGCGCAAACTAGGAAAGCGATCCTTGCGCAAATGCAACCAAACCAAGTCACCAGGTTCAAAAGTAACAAGTTTACGTCCTTTACTACCAACAACCTGATTTTTAGCATTAGTGTGCGCAATGTTCTGCTGTGTTTGCTCATGGATGTCTAACATTTGTTGAACACGTGCAATAGCATCGACATGTGGGGCGTCCAAAGGGTTAAAGGACAGCAAGTCAATTGGCGCCCGTGGAATGTAACCATAGACAACCTGAAAAGGGCACATTTTCGTGGAGGAATGTGTAGCATGATTGTAAGCAAACTCGACATGGGGCAAACAATCCTCCCAAAGTTTCAGATTCTTGTCTAACACAGCCCTAAGCATGGTAGATAAGGTTCTGTTCACAACCTCAGTTTGCCCATCTGTTTGTGGGTGACAAGTGGTGCTGAAAAGCAATTTAGTTCCTAGTTTATTCCAAAGAGATCTCCAAAAATGACTTAGGAACTTAGCATCACGATCTGAGACTATTGTATTTGGAACACCATGTAAACGAATAATCTCGCGAAAGAACAACTCAGCAACGCTGCTAGCATCATCAGTTTTATGACATGGTATGAAGTGAGCCATTTTAGAGAATCGATCAACAACCACAAAGATACTATCCCTCCCCTTCTTAGTTCGAGGTAAGCCCAAAACAAAATCCATAGAAATATCTAGCCAAGGAGAAGTAGGGATAGGTAACGGCATATACAAACCGTGGTTGTTCAGGTGTGACTTAGCTTTCTGGCACGTGGTGCAGCGTGCAACAAAACGCTCCACGTCACGGCGCATCTGGGGCCAAAAGAAGTGTGCGGCCAAAATCTCTTGTGTCTTGTAAACGCCAAAGTGTCCCATGAGGCCGCCACCATGCGCTTCCTGCAACAGCAAAAGACGAACCGAGCTTGCGGGAATACATAGCTTGTTAGCGCGGAACAAAAACCCATTGGTTACATGGAATTTACCCCATGGTTTACCATCCTTGCAATGCAGCATGATGTCCTTAAAGCCAGGATCATCGGCGTATTGTTCTTTCACAGTTTGTAAACCAAAAATTTTAAAGTCTAACTAGGACAGCATGGTGTATCTACGCGACAAAGCATCAGCAATAATGTTGTCTTTCCCGTTCTTGTGTTTGATGATGTAAGGAAAAGACTCTATGAATTCGACCCACTTAGCATGCCGACGGTTCAGATTAGTTTGGCTACGAATATGTTTTAATGCCTCATGATCAGAATGAATTATAAACTCGCGAGGCCAAAGATAGTGCTGCCATGTTTGAAGTGTGCGAACCAAAGCGAAAAGCTCCTTATCATAAGTGGAATAATTCAGACTAGCACCGCTTAATTTTTCGCTAAAGTAAGCAACTGGCTTGCCCGCTTGCAGCAAAACACCGCCTAACCCAATACCACTAGCATCGCATTCAAGTTCAAACATCTTATTGAAATCAGGTAGCTGTAGTAAGGGGGCATGTGTCAACTTATCTTTTAGAATGGTGAATGCCTCGTCCTGTGCCACACCCCAGGAGAAAGGAACGCCCTTCTTGGTGAGCTCATGCAACGGGGCGGCAATGGAGCTGAAGTCACGCACGAACCGTCGGTAGAAACCTGCAAGCCCAAGAAAACTCCGAATCTGCGTAACTGTCGTTGGCGTGGGCCAGCTCTGGATGGCATCAATCTTGCTGCTGTCCACCTCAATGCCCTGCGGAGTAACAACATAGCCAAGAAACGAAACACATTGTGTGCAGAAGTTGCACTTGTCCAAGTTACCAAACAAGCGGCCAGCGCGCAAAGCATCAAAAATAGCATGCAAATGTTCCAAATGCTCTTCCCTAGACTTGCTGTAAATCAGAATATCATCAAAATAAACAACCACAAACAAGCCTATGAAAGGCCTCAAAACTTCATTCATTAAGCGCATAAACGTGCTGGGAGCATTAGTCAATCCAAACGGCATAACTAACCATTCATATAAGCCAAATTTTGTTTTAAAAGCTGTCTTCCATTCGTCCCCAAGTTTCATTCTAATCTGATGGTACCCGCTACGCAAATCTACCTTGGAGAATATAACAGCACCGCTAAGCTCATCAAGCATATCATCAAGGCGAGGTATAGGATAACGATAACGAATTGTGATATTGTTAATCGCTCGACAATCTACACACATGCGCCAGGTACCATCTTTCTTTGGGACAAGTAGCACAGGAACAGAGCAAGGGCTAAGAGACTCACGAATGTAGCCTTTATCAAGTAGTGCTTGGACTTGGCGCTGAATCTCCTTTGTCTCATCAGGATTGGTACGGTACGGGGCGCGGTTTGGAAGCTGGGTGCCCGGGATGAGGTCGATCTGGTGCTCAATGCCACGAATGGGAGGAAGACCTGGTGGTAAGTCCTTCGGAAACACATCGGCAAAGTCCTGCAAAAGCTTAGTAACAGCAGGGGGTATATCCAAAGATGGTGCATCATCGAGTGAAACCAGCACATGAGAACATACAAGCGCATAGCAAGGCATATTATCAACATGTAGTTCATCAAAATCAGCACGCGTAGCAAGTAAAACAGGAGCATGTAGGTTAATTTCTTTAGACGTGGCTGGTTGTTGTTGGCATTGTTTTAATGCTTTAGTAGCCCTAGCAATGTCATCTTTCACAATCTGTTCAGGGGTCATTGGATGAAGAATAATTTTCTTGCCCTTAAACAGTAATGAATAATGATTTGTGCGACCATGATGTAAACAATCAGTATCATATTGCCACGGCCTACCAAGCAACAACGAACATGCCTCCATAGGAACAACATCGCAATCAGTATAATCAGAATAAGAACCCATGGAGAAGTGAACACGAACCGAGCGTGTTACCTTGAGTTTGCCACCCTGGTTGAGCCATTGAATGTGGTAGGGATGTGGATGTGGACGTGTTTGGAGAGACAACTTCTCCACCAGATCCGAACTTGCCAAATTGTTGCAACTACCGCCGTCAATGATGATGCGAATGGATCGTTCTTGCACAACGCCTTTGGTGTGGAACAAAGTGTGGCGCTGGTTCTGCTCAGGCTGTGCAACTTGTGTACTGAGGACTCGCTGCACAACAAGACTCTCATACTTGTCGGCGTCAGTGGCAGCCACGTGTTCTTCCACATGTCCTGAAACGTCAGCAGCAAGCATAGCATATATAGTTTCATCGGAATCACTAGCGGAAGAATACTCACCATCATCACGTATAATCAACGTACGCTTGTTGGGGCAGTCCCGTATCATATGCCCATAACCTTTGCAACGATGGCATTGAATGTCCTTTGTGCGGCTAGTGGAAGAGGAGGCGCTCTTATGAACTGAAGGGGGCGCTGGAGGTGGAGCTGCTGCCTTGTCACGTGACGTACTACTAGGTATATAGGGCGTCGTAGGGGTTGAATGGGTCAAAGTAGTGCGACCTGCAAAAGAGTTAGAATGGGTCCTTGCTCGTCGTCCCTGCACTTCACGTTCAGCTTTGCAAGCAAATGCAAACAAAGTAGTAATATCATCGTAGTGCTTATAATCAAGAATATCCTGAATTTCACGGTTCAAACCACCACGAAATCGTGCCATCGCAGCATCATTAGTCTCAACTAAACCACAACGAATCATGCCGGTTTGCAACTCCTGATAATACTCTTCTACAGATTTGGTTCCTTGCTGAAAACGCTGCATTTTATTAAGCAAGTCTCGTGCATAATAGGAAGGAACAAATCGGTGTCGCATGACAGTTTTTAATTGCTCCCAAGTTGTGGGAATGTTATTAGGGTGTTTGCTGCGATGCTCACGCCACCAAATTGATGCGAAATCTGTAAACTCACTAGTAGCAGCCCTAACTTGATATTGTGCAGGAACATCATGACAATGAAATTTCTGATCTACCGCAAGTTCCCAATCAAGATACGCACCCGGATCATATTTGCCATTAAATGAAGGAATTGTGAACTTAATCTTAGTAAATGAGTCGTTTCGATTACGTACCACGCGCTCACCACGGCGGTTGCGGTGGCGCCCTCCATGGCGGTCCTGGTCGTCGATCTCGGTATCACCACCATAATCAAAGTCCGCACGTTGATCAGCAAGTTGTTGTACCAACTCATCAAGGCGTGTAGTGAGCGTGGCAAGGCTGGTGGCATGGGCAGCTTGTGCTTGCTGCATCTCCGCAAGCGTAGCATTTGTGGCCATTTGAGCGTCCTGAAATTGACCCACTTGCTCGTTGGCGATCCTAATCTCCTCTGCCAAGCCCTCCACATGCTCGTTCATCTTGCGATTAAAGTGGTGAATGATGCCTTTAGTGCGTGGGGAGTGAGGCATGGTGTCCTGATCAGCTGGCTCCCCTGACATTGTTAGTGGAAAAGCAACGAACACGAAAACAAGTATTTGTCCTAAAGCTAATAGGAAGTGGTGCTGATCAAGGCACTCAAACTAAAGCTGTTATCAAACTCTTACCCGTTCTTACCAAGCTCGCAGGGGTGACTTGCAACCAGCGGTACAACCTTCCAAAGATTGAATGGAGCGATTGCCAGAGGACACAGAGCTTGATCGCTGTAGAAAATTTGTGGAGCTATGGGAAGGCTTCAATTTGTAGCAAGGAGTAGCACAAGCATTCAGCAAAGGCAAAGTTGAATAATCACTCAAAGCTGGTGTTGTGCTGGTCCTAGGCTAGACCGTACTAGAGACGTGAGCCCACGCACAAAGATAGACACAGAATTGCAAGAACAAAGAGTAAAAGACAGCGAGTACACACCCTTGGCATCTCTTGTTTTTTTTGTTGTTTTTTTTTGTGTGCGGCTCTTTTTGCACCTTTTGCCTTTTGTTTTTTTTGGTGCGGCTCTTTTTTTGTTTTATGCACCTCTGGCCTTTTTCAGTTTGATGACACTGCCAACACGTTGCACAACTCAAAAAGGAAAACAAAAGGAAATCAGGAACTCTTTCCTTTCGTGTAGCCACAGACTGCCTGATCTCGCATGATCTCCTGTGATACGCCCAAAATGAATCGCAAGGCAAGTGAGTATCCGTTGGAAAGGGCACGAAATATGCTTTCCAAATGGTACTTAAACATCCCAAACGGACTACGGATGCAACAGCTAATGCCTGTGTCCTTGCCGAGATAAATCAAGACCCGAAATAAATTACTTTCCTTTTGTAGGTGGGAAATTGGCGTGCACAAGGGGGTCTATGACGTGGGAAAGATTACAGGAGCATGGAGGACAAAGGAAAAGGAGGATCAAGTGCAAAGATGTGAACTAATACGTGACAGGAACTCAAAACTCTAATGGACTAGACGCCAAGACCAGCAACACGACACAGCGATGCAACCAAAAACTCAACAAAGCAATAAACTGAATGAAAGATGCAAAGGCTCAAAAGGTCTTGGACAGTGGTTCTAACCTGAAACGTTTTTTGTTGGCTTTTCTGGTGGATGATAGGACGATGAACAAAACTACAAATAAAGGGATAGATCTCACCGAGCAACCTGAAATTTGATACCACTTGATAGAGCTGGAGTACCCGATCTTTCGGTGAGTGGAGGATAACTACGATTTGGTGGGTGTCGACCCTCGCGATCCGACTACGACGAACAAGTCCGTGGCGCCTTAGCAATCGCTGAACCAACTCCCGATGGTTATTGACCTTGCTGGTGCGAGATCAACCTGATCACGAAGATCAATTCCTGCAGGCAATCGAAGAACAAGCAAGAATTTGAGGTGAGCAACCCTGAATATTACTCGAAGGTGGGGTTCTGAATTACACGAAGACGAAGCTTCGGAAGTAGCAATGGCTAACTTAAGCAAAACAAAACCCAAGCCAAAGAGGGGGCGCAGCCCTTGGCTAAATAGGGGGGGGAGGGAGGAAGGAGGACGCCCAGCCTGCCCACAAGGCAGGGAATAGGCGCCCAAACAGCCACACACCATCTCCTTGATTCCCTCTCCTGATTTAGATGGTGCAGCACCTTCCTGGTTATTTCTTGACAAAACTAAAAACACATAGGTGGCGCAGCACCTAGACATTATTCTGGGCAGGTTCATCATGAGCATAGATGGCGCATGCACTTAGGAAACTTCTGGTCCTTCATTCTTCAAAATCATCACGAAGTTTAATTCACGTGCACGAGCTCGAGTGATGGGTCCTGGTGGCGCCTGTGCTGGTTCAGTTGGAGTAGCCATTCCTGTGTCGGTGTTGATGTCCTCATCACAACGGGTGCGTCCAAAATGATTTGTGAGCCGATGGTACATTTGGCGCAAACTGTGCACCTATCTTGCACCGACACTAACACTATATCCAAAGAGAAAGAAGTAAGATTCCACATGACCCACGTCACCATGGAGTTCCATCGGGTACGTCCAAAATGATTTCTGAGCCTATGTTACGCTCGACGCAAACCATGCACCTATCTTGCGTCAAGATTAGCACTATGTCCGAAAGGACCAAAATGAGCTTCCACTTGAGCCTCGTCACCTAGTGGTACCATCGAGTGCGTCCAAAATGATTTCTGAGCCAATATTATGTCTAGTGCAAACCATGCATCTATCTTGCACCGACACTAACACTGTCTCCAAAGAGAAAGAAGTGAGATTCCACATGACCCATGTCCCCTAGGAGTTCTATCGGGTTTGTCCGAAATGATTTCTGAGCCTATGGTACGTTCGACGCAAACCGTGCTCCTATCTTGCGTTAGGATTAGCACTATGTCCAAAAGGACCAAAACGAGCGTCCACTTGAGCCTCATCACATAGTGGTACCATCAGGTGCATCCAAAATGATTTCTGAGCCTATTGTATGTCCAGCGCAAACCAAGCACCTATCTTGCACCGACACTAACACTGTCTCTAAATGGAAAGAAGTGAGATTCCACACGACCCACGTCACCTAGGAGTTCCGTCGGGCACGTCCAAAATGATTTTCGAGCATATGGTTTGTTCGACGCAAACCGTGCACCTATCTTGCATGAAGATTAGCACTATCTCCAAACGGACTGAAACGAGCTTCCACTTGAGCCTCGTCACCTAGTGGTACCATCGGGTGCGTCCAAAACGATTGCTAAGCCTATGGTATGTCTAGCACAAACCATGCACCTATCTTGCACCGATACTAACACTGTCTCCAAATGGGAAGAAGTGAGATTCCACATGACCCACGACTCCTAGGAGTTCCATCGGGTGTGTCCAAAACGATGTCCGAGACTATGGTACGTCCGACGCAAACCATGCACCTATCTTGTATCAAGATTAGCACTATCTCCAAATGGACCGAAATGAGCTTTCACTTGAGCCTCGTCAGTTCGAAGTACCAACGGGTGTGTCCAAAATGATTTGTGAGCCGATGGTACAT
The DNA here is from genome assembly GCF_019320115.1 of Miscanthus floridulus. Lineage (NCBI taxonomy): Eukaryota > Viridiplantae > Streptophyta > Magnoliopsida > Poales > Poaceae > Miscanthus > Miscanthus floridulus. The sequence continues at coordinate 62,642,206 of NC_089586.1, read as the reverse complement.
TTGGCGCAAACTGTACACCTATCTTGCACCGACACTAACACTATATCCAAAGAGAAAGAAGTGAGATTCCACATGACCCACATCACCATGGAGTTCCATCAGGTACGGCCAAAATGATTTCTGAGCCTATGTTACACTCGACGTAAACCATGCACCTATCTTGCGTCAAGATTAGCACTATGTCCGAAAGGACCGAAATGATTTCCACTTGAGCCTCGTCACCTAGTGGTACCATCGAGTGCGTTCAAAACGATTTTTGAGCCAATATTATGTCTAGTGCAAACCATGCCCCTATCTTGCACCGAGACTAACACTGTCTCCATATAGAAAGAAGCGAGATTCCAAATGACCCACATCAACTATGAGTTCCATCGGGTGCGTCCAAAACGATGTTCGAGCCTATCGTACGCGTCAAGATTAACACTATCTCTAAATGGACTGAAACAACTTTCCACTTGAGCCTCATCACCTAGTGGTACCATCGAGTGCGTCCAAAATGATTTCTGAGCCTTTGGTACGTTTGGCGCAAACCGTGTATCTATCTTGCACTGACACTAACACTTTCTCTAAAGAGAAAGAAGTGAGATTCCACATAACGCATGTCCCCTAGGAGTTCCATCGGGTGTGTCCAAAATGATTTTCGAGCCTGTCCGAAGCAAACCGTGCTCCTATCTTGTGTTAGGATTAGCACTATGTCTGAAAGGACCGAAACGAGCTTCCACTAGAGCCTCATCACATAGTGGTACCATCAGGTGCGTCCAAAATGATTTCTAAGCCTATGGTACGTCTAGCACAAACCATGCACCTATCTTGCACCGACACTAACACTGTCTCTTAAAGGAAAGAAGTGAGATTCCACACGACCCACGGCACCTAGGAGTTCTGTCGGGTGCGCCCAAAATGATTTTTGAGCGTATGGTACCTTCGACGCAAACCGTGCACCTATCTTGCATGAAGATTAGCACTATCTCCAAACGGACTGAAACGAGCTTCCACTTGAGCCTCATCACCTAGTGGTTCCATTGGGTGCGTCCAAAACAATTGCTAAGCCTATGGTACGTCTAGCGCAAACCATGCACCTATCTTGCACTGATACTAAGACTGTCTCCAAACGGGAAGAAGTGAGATTCCACATGACCCATGTCTCCTAGGAGGTCCGTCGGGTGCGTCCAAAATGATATCCAAGCGTATGGTACGTCCGATGCAAACCATGCAACTATCTTGTGTCATGATTAGCACTATCTCCAAATGGACCGAAACGAGCTTTCACTTGAGCCTCGTCACTTCGGAGTACCAATGGGTGCGTCCAAAATGATTTTCTGAGCCGATGGTATGTTTGGCGCAAACTATGCACCTATCTTGCACCGACACTAACATTATATCCAAAGAGAAAGAAGTAAGATTCCACATGACCCACGTCACCATGGACTTCCATCGGGTACGTCCAAAATGATTTCTGAGCCTATGTTACGCTCGACGCAAACCATGCACCTATCTTGCGTCAAGATTAGCACTATGTCCAAAAGGACCGAAATGAGCTTCCACTTGAGCCTCGTCACCTAGTGGTACCATCGAGTGAATCCAAAATGATTTCTGAGCCAATATTATGTCTAGTGCAAACCATGCATCTACCTTGCACCGACACTAACACTATCTCCAAAGAGAAAGAAGTGAGATTCCACATGATCCATGTCCCGTAGGAGTTCCATCGAGTTTGTCCAAAATTATTTCTGAGCCTATGGTACGTTCGACGCAAACCTTGCTCCTATCTTGTGTCAGGATTAGCACTATGTCCGAAAGGACCGAAACGAGCTTCCACTTTAGTTTCATCACATAGTGGTACCATCAGGTGCGTCCAAAATGATTTCTGAGCCTATGGTACGTCCATCGCAAACCATGCACCCATCTTGCACCGACACTAACACTGTCTCTAAATGGAAAGAAGTGAGATTCCACGCGACCCACATCACCTAGGAGTTCCGTTGGGCACGTACAAAATGATTTTTGAGCGTATGGTACGTTCGACGCAAACCGTGCACCTATCTTTCATGAAGATTAGCACTATCTCCAAACGGACTGAAACGAGCTTCCACTTGAGCCTCGTCACCTAGTGGTACCATCGGGTGCGTCCAAAATGATTGCTAAGCCTATGGTATGTCTAGCGCAAACCATGCACCTATCTTCCACCGATACTAACACTATCTCCAAATGGGAAGAAGTGAGATTCCACACGACCCACGACTCCTAGGAGTTCCGTCGGGTGCGTTCAAAATGATGTCCGAGCCTATGGTACGTCCGGTTCAAACCATGCACCTATCTTGTGTCAAGATTAGTACTATCTCCAAATGGACCGAAATGAGCTTTCACTTCAGCCTCATCACTTCGGAGTACCAACGGGTGTGTCCAAAATGATTTCTGAGCCGATGGTACATTTGGCGCAAACTGTGCACCTATCTTGCACCGACACTAACACTATATCCAAAGAGAAAGAAGTGAGATTCCACATGACCCACGTCACCATGGAGTTCCATCGGGTACGCCCAAAATGATTTCGGAGCCTATGTTACGCTCGACGCAAACCATGCACCTATCTTGCGTCAAGATTAGCACTATATCCAAAAGGACCGAAATGAGCTTGCACTTGAGCCTCCGCACCTAGTGGTACCATCGAGTGCGTCCAAAACGATTTCTAAGCCAATATTATGTCTAGTGCAAACCATGCCCCTATCATGCACCGACACTAACACTGTCTCCAAATAGAAAGAAGCGAGGTTCCAAATGACCCACATCAACTGTGAGTTCCATCGGGTGCGTCCAAAATGTTGTTCGAACCTACCGTACGCGTCAAGATTAACATTATCTCTAAACGGACCGAAACAACTTTCCACTTGAGCCTCATCACCTAGTGGTACCATCGAGTGCATCCAAAATGATTTCTGAGCCAATGGTACGTTTGGCCCAAACCGTGCATCTATCTTGCACCGACACTAACACTTTCTCCAAAGAGAAAGAAGTGAGGTTCCACATAACCCACGTCCCCTAGGAGTTCCATCGGGTGTGTCCAAAATGATTTCCGAGCCTATCCGATGCAAACCGTGCTCCTATCTTGCGTCAGGATTAGCACTATGTCCGAAAGAATCGAAACAAGCTTCCACTGGAGCCTCATCACAAAGTGGTACCATCCGGTGCGTCTAGCACAAACCATGCACCTATCTTGCACCGACACTAACACTGTCTCTAAATAGAAAGAAGTGAGATTCCACACGACCCACGTCACCTAGGAGTTCCGTCAGGCACGTCCAAAATGATTTTCGAGCATATGGTACGTTCGACGCAAACCATGCACCTATCTAGCATGAAGATTAGCACTATCTCCAAACGGACTGAACCGAGCTTCCACTTGAGCCTCATCACCTAGTGGTACCATCGGGTGCGTCCAAAACGATTGCTAAGCCTATGGTATGTCTAGCACAAACCATGCACCTATCTTGCACCGATACTAACACTGTCTCCAAATGGGAAGAAGTGAGATTCCACATGACCCATGTCTCCTAGGAGGTCCGTCGGGTGCATCCAAAACGACGTCCAAGCGTATGGTATGTCCGACGCAAACCATGCACCTATCTTGTGTCAAGATTAGCACTATCTCCAAATGGACCGAAACGAGCTTTCACTTGAGCCTCGTCACTTCGGAGTACCAATGGGTGCGTCCAAAATGATTTTCTGAGCCGATGGTATGTTTGGCACAAACTGTGCACCTATCTTGCACCGACACTAACACTATATCCAAAGAGAAAGAAGTGAGATTCCACATGACCCATGTCACCATGGAGTTCCATCGGGTATGTCCAAAATGATTTCTGAGCCTATGTCACGCTCGACACAAACCATGCACCTATCTTGTGTCAAGATTAGCACTATGTCCAAAAGGACCGAAATGAGCTTCCACTTGAGCCTCATCACCTAGTGGTACCATTGAGTGCGTCCAAAATGATTTCTGAGCCAATATTATGTCTAGCGCAAACCATGCATCTATCTTGCACCGACACTAACACTGTCTCCAAAGAGAAAGAAGTGAGATTCCACATGACCCATGTCCCCTAGGAGTTCCATCGAGTTTGTCCGAAATGATTTCTGAGCCTATGGTACGCGTCAAGATTAACACTATCTCTAAACGGACCGAAACAACTTTCCACTTGAGCCTCATCACCTAGTGGTACCATCGAGTGCGTCCAAAACGATTTCTGAGCCTTTGGTACGTTTGGCGCAAACCGTGCATCTATCTTGCACTGACACTAACACTTTCTCCAAAGAGAAAGAAGTGAGATTCCACATAACCCATGTCCCCTAGGAGTTCCATCGGGTGTGTCCAAAATGATTTCCGAGCTGGTCCGAAGCAAACCATGCTCCTATCTTGCGTCAGGATTAGCACTATGTCTGAAAGGACTAAAATGAGCTTCCACTGGAGCCTCATCACATAGTGGTACCATCAGGTGCGTCCAAAATGATTTCTGAGCCTATGGTATGTCTAGCACAAACCATGCACCTATCTTGCACCGACACTAACACTGTCTCTTAATGGAAAGAAGTGAGATCCCACAAGACCCATGTCTCCTAGGAGGTCCGTCGGGTGCGTCCAAAACGATGTCCAAGCGTATGGTACGTCCGACGCAAACCATGCACCTATCTTGTGTCAAGATTAGCACTATCTCGAAATGGACCAAAACGAGCTTTCACTTGAGCCTCGTCACTTCGGAGTACCAATGGGTGCGTCCAAAATGATTTTCTGAGCCGATGGTATGTTTGGCGCAAACTGTGCACCTATCTTGCACCGACACTAACACCATATCCAAAGAGAAAGAAGTGAGATTCCACATGACCCACGTCACCATGGAGTTCCATCGGGTACGTCTAAAATGATTTCTGAGCCTATGTCACGCTCGACGCCAACCATGCACCTATCTTGCGTCAAGATTAGCACTATGTCCGAAAGGACCGAAATGAGCTTCCACTTGAGCCTCATCTCCTAGTGGTACCATCGAGTGCGTCCAAAATGATTTCTGAGCCAATATTATGTCTAGTGCAAACCATGCATCTATCTTGCACCAACACTAACACTGTCTCCAAAGAGAAAGAAGTGAGATTCCACAGGACCCATGTCCCCTAGGAGTTCCGTCGGGCGCGTACAAAATGATTTTTGAGCGTATGGTACGTTCGACACAAACCGTGCACCTATCTTGCATGAAGATTAGCACTATCTCCAAACGGACTGAAACGAGCTTCCACTTGAGCCTCATCACCTAGTGGTACCATCGGGTGCATCCAAAACGATTGCTAAGCCTATGGTATGTCTAGCGCAAACCATGCACCTATCTTGCACCGATACTAACACTGTCTCAAAATGGGAAGAAGTGAGATTCCACATGACCCACGACTCCTAGGAGTTCCGTCCGGTGTGTCCAAAATGATGTCCGAGCCTATGGTACGTCCGACGCAAACCATGCACCTATCTTGTGTCAAGATTAGCACTATCTCCAAATGGACCGAAATGAGCTTTCACTTGAGCCTCGTCACTTCGGAGTACCAACGGGTGCGGTCAAAATGATTTCTGAGTCGATGGTACATTTGGCGCAAACTGTGCACCTATGTTGCACCAACACTAACACTATATCCAAAGAGAAAGAAGTGAGATTCCACATGACCCACGTCACCATGGAGTTCCATCGGGTACGCCCAAAATGATTTTGGAGCCTATGTTATGCTCGACGCAAACCATGCACCTATCTTGCGTCAAGATTAGCACTATGTCCGAAAGGACCGAAATGAGCTTGCACTTGAGCCTCCTCACCTAGTGGTACCATCGAGTGCGTCCAAAACAATTTCTGAGCCAATATTATGTCTAGTGCAAACTATGCCCCTATCTTGCACCGACACTAACACTGTCTCCAAATAGAATGAAGCGAGATTCCAAATGACCCACATCAACTATGAGTTCCATCGGGTGCGTCCAAAACGTTGTTCGAACCTATCATACGTGTCAAGATTAACACTATCTCTAAACGGACCGAAACAACTTTCCACTTGAGCCTCATCACCTAGTGGTACCATCGAGTGCGTCCAAAACGATTTCTGAGCCTATGGTATGTTTGGCCCAAACTGTGCATCTATCTTGCACCGACACTAACACTTTCTCTAAAGAGAAAGAAGTGAGATTCCACATAACCCACGTCCCCTAGGAGTTCCATTGGGTGTGTCCAAAATGATTTCTGAGCTAGTCCGATGCAAACCGTGCTCCTATCTCGCGTCAGGATTAGCACTATGTCCGAAAGGACCGAAACAAGCTTCCACTAGAGCCTCATCACAAAGTGGTACCATCAGGTGCGTCTAGCACAAACCATGCACCTATCTTGCACCGACACTAGCACTATCTCTAAATGGAAAGAAGAGAGATTCCACACGACCCACGTCACCTAGGCGTTCTGTCGGGCGCGTCCAAAATGATTTTCGAGCGTATGGTACGTTCGACGCAAACCGTGCACCTATCTAGCATGAAGATTAGCACTATCTCCAAATGGACTGAAACGAGCTTCCACTTGAGCCTCGTCACCTAGTGGTACCATCGGGTGAGTCCAAAACGATTGCTAAGCCTATGGTATGTCTAGCACAAACCATGCACCTATCTTGCACCAATACTAACACTGTCTCCAAATGGGAAGAAGTGAGATTCCACACGACCCACGACTCCTAGGAGTTCCATCGGGTGCGTCCTAAATGATGTCTGAGCCTATGGTACGTCCGACGCAAACCATGCACCTATCTTGTGTCAAGTTTAGCACTATCTCTAAATGGACCGAAATCGTCACTTTGGAGTACCAACGGGTGTGTCCAAAATGATTTCTGAGCTGTTGGTACATTTGGCGCAAACTGTGCACCTATCTTGCACTGACACTAACACTATATCCAAAGAGAAAGAAGTGAGATTCCACATGACCCACGTCACCATGGAGTTCCATCGGTACGGCCAAAATGATTTCCGAGCCTATGTTACGCTCGATGTAAACCATGCACCTATCTTGTTTCAAGAATAGCCATATGTCCGAAAGGACCGAAATGAGCTTCCACTTGAGCCTCGTCACCTAGTGGTACCATCGAGTGCATCCAAAACGATTTCTGAGCCAATATTATGTCTAGTGCAAACCATGCCCCTATCTTGCACCGACACTAACACTGTCTCCATATAGAAAGAAGCGAGATTCCAAATGACCCACATCAACTATGAGTTCCATCGGGTGCGTCCAAAACGGTGTTTGAGCCTATCATACGCGTCAAGATTAACACTATCTCTAAACGGACCAAAACAACTTTCCACTTGAGCCTCATCACCTAGTGGTACCATCGAGTGCGTCCAAAACGATTTTTGAGCCTATGGTACGTTTGGCCCAAACCGTGCACCTATCTTGCACCGACACAAACACTTTCTCCAAAGAGAAAGAAGTGAGATTCCACATAACCCACGTCCCCTAGGAGTTCCATCGGGTGTGTCCAAAATAATTTCCGAGCCTGTCTGATGCAAACCGTGCTCCTATCTTACGTCAGGATTAGCACTATACCTGAAAGGACCGAAACGAGCTTCCACTAGTGATGAGGACATCATTGGCTCAAATATGACCATGCCAACCACTTCTATACCAAAGGTGCAACCATTCTATATGAGGCTTATCATTGATGCATTTGATGAATTGATGCTGCACCATGATGTGTGTTCATTCTCATTTTTAGAATTACTTACATGGATCAAGGGAAGATTTGATTGCATATGGAAAGCATGGAAGGTTAATGAAGTTGATTGGGGACCAAATCCAAGTATTCCTAACGTCCTCCGCTAGGCCACCACGTCACTTTGGTTCCAAGGACAGAAAGAGTCCAAGTCCAACACGTTTTGGAAGTTGAATTCGGACTGCAAAATAGTCCCAAATTGCGACGGTCACCACAACTTCATATGGACTCCGATTGGGACGTTCTAGCACTTTTTGGAAAGCTTATCAAGTCTATTTTCCAATGGATCTGGACTCATGGCTATATCTTATCCGATGCTTCTGCAGTCATCGTTTCAACGCCGGGACCTTTTCTGCCTTTGGTGCTGCATCACCCTATTTTGGGCCGATGGTCCATGTATCAAGTTGGGTCCATTAGGGACACGTCCTAGGGTTGGAGAATGACCCCAACACCCCTTTGGTCGTTCCCCTAGGTATTAATAAGGATTAGAGCCGCCACAAACAGAAGGGGTTTTGTTTTGTTGAAAGTTTAGCCATTGCTACTTCCTAGTAGACGCATGTGTCGACTAGACCATCCGTTCTACTCGATTCAGAACCCCAACTTTGTGATTTCAGATTGGTTTTCATCTCCATATTTGCAATTGAGTTGCTTGTTCTACTTGTTCTTGCTTGTTCCTCGATTGCTTGCAGGAATTACCCTAGTGGTTTGGTTGATCGTGCTCCACAAGATCGCGACGGCTGTTGGAGGTGGTGTATCGGTTGCTAAGGCGTAGCTTGGAAGGCTGTAGTCGGGCCGTGAATGTCATCTCCATCCCCAAATCGAGTTATCCACCTTCTCTCATCGAAAGATCGGGATTCAACCCTAGCGGGTGCGTATCAGTTGGTAATCAGAGCAAGGTTGATCGGTGAGAGAATTCCAGTTCTTTGCTGTTTTTAATCTCCTATAGTCCAGAAAAAGCCAAAACAAAATTAGTAGATTAGTTCTCCATAATCCCAAAAACCCTTTGTGCTTAATACTATTACTGCTTAGTTAGGGCTTATTGAATTAACGGGTGCATCGTCATGTTAAGTTGCTGGTCTTAGCATTTAGTCGTTTAGAGTTTCGAGTTCTAGTCACGTTTCTGTCACCATAGCAGATTTGAGTTTATTTGTTTCTCTCAACGAATCCGAGTGGATTTCCAAATTCTTTTGTTTTGTTTACCACCATTATCCTAGCCACGTCCTTGGAGGTTTCATCCACGTCCATATTTCCATCTACAAAAAGGAAATCCAACAAGATCAAGATAGAATTTGATTCGGAGTCCTGTTTTATCCTGAAAAGAAAAGCACCATATTTCCTTTGTCAGGAGTCTGAATAGGGAGTTTAAATACAATCTGGAAACCTTAACTTGTCCTCTTTCCAACGGATCAGAGCTTGCTCCGAAATTCATTCTGAGCGCTTCGCAATTGCCCTGGAGATTTGCGCGTCTGCTAGTTTTGCAAAACAGCCACTTGTTTGACTTTGCTACTGAATCACCCTTCCCAAGGAAACATTTAATTGTTGTAAGTAGCTTGTTAATTCTTGTTGCAAAAATTTCAGTTTACTTGAAAGAAAAAAACAGAAAAAAGGACAGAAAGAAAGAAAAGAAAGACAGAAAGAAAGAAAGAAAAGAAAGAGAAAGAAGAAGAGAAGGGTTTTTCTTTTGTTGTTATTCTTGTCCTTGTGAACCTTCTTTGCTGTAGCTCAGTGACTTCGTTTGTGTCTAGGCTCGCATCTCTAGCACGTACTAGCCTAGGACTAGCACAATAACGTCGTTGAGTGTTTGTTCAATTTGCTTGCAACTAACGTGGTTCTAGTACTTCCTTGCTTTAGCCCACCTATAGCTCCACATATTTCAACAATAGCTTGACAGGTGTTGTTGTTGTGGCACCGATACACTTCACTCCACGGTTGTAGACTTGTTGGTTGCCGTCACCTCCTGTTTGGCTTGGTAAGAACTTGTAAGGGCTTGTTTTAACAAGTTAAGTTTGAGAGAATTACATCCGACACATCCTAGTAGTTGATAGGAGGATACATATTATTTTTGTGTTTCTTGTTTTCTACTGATCATGGCAGGTGATATGGAGATTTTTGAGCTATTGAAACTAGACCCTCATATTCAGGATGTCATTCAACACTTGCTGTTATATGATGGTAAGTTTGATCCTCAAGCTTACATTGATTGGGAGTTAAAAGTAGACAATGAATTTGATGAGCATGACCTGTCCGAGAAACAAAAGATTTGTATTGCCTCTAATATTTTGATTGAATATGCTTTGCTAGAATGGAAACACATTTGTAGGCACAACAAAGTTCCAGAATCTTGGAAAGACTTCAAATTTCTTTTTAGAGATGCATTCGTTCCTGCATATCATGTTGATTATTTGCTTGCAAAATTAGACAACTTGAAGCAGGGTAGTAAGACTGTGAAACAATACTACCATAATTTTAAGATTTGTATCATGTTTGGTGGATTGGATGAATGCATGGAAGATGTTATGAGTAGATTCATGAGAGGGCTCAATTCTGAAATTCGAACCTTGTTAATTAGCAAATCATATTGCCATATTGGTCAATTGTTTTGTCTGGCTCTCAATGCTGAAAAAGAGATTCTATTATCTGTGAATACTTGCCAGAATGATGTGACCCATAATGTCCAAAATTTGTCCACTCTGCATGCTAATGAAGAGCAACAAATAGTGGAACCCACTACTGATTTTCCTTTGTCACAAAATGAATTACTCACTGTTCCTTGTGACAAAGAGGACTTGTGTGCTAATGATTCTTTTACTTCTATGCCACAAGTAGCGAATAAGTGTGATACTTTTGGTTTGGAACCATACAAATGTGCTGAAGATAAGCTTTTTCATCCTATTACATGTGCGCAAGATGAACTGAATTTGCTGTCCTCTTTAAATACTTTGGGTTATATTGAATTTGATATTCTATGTAATCTAAATTGTCTAAAAGAGAAACTTAAATTTGATTCTGGTTTGCCGAGTTTTAATCATTGTTCGCTTCATGCAATTGGCAAATATGACAGCAAAGGAGAATATTTGGTGCATAAAGTTTATATTTGCTCTAATCTGAAATATCCTTTTGGGCCACAATACCATGATCAAATTGAGGGCTGCACTAACACTAATGATGTCTTGCAAAGTTTTCCTAGTTTTTCCCATATGCAACAGGATAAATATTAAGAAGGGGAGCACGGTTCACTTTTACGTACAACACATACTCCAACAAAGGTCAAACCAAGGACGGTTTGCTGTCAAGAAGGGGAGAATGATGAGGACATCATTGGCTCAAATATGACCATGCCAACCACTTCTATACCAAAGGTGCAACCATTCTATATGAGGCTTATCATTGATGCATTTGATGAATTGATGCTGCACCATGATGTGTGTTCATTCTCATTTTTAGAATTACTTACATGGATCAAGGGAAGATTTGATTGCATATGGAAAGCATGGAAGGTTAATGAAGTTGATTGGGGACCAAATCCAAGTATTCCTAACGTCCTCTGCTAGGCCACCATGTCACTTTGGTTCCAAGGACAGAAAGAGTCCAAGTCCAACACGTTTTGGAAGTTGAATTCGGACTGCAAAATAGTCTCAAATTGCGACGGTCACCACAACTTCATATGGACTCCGATTGGGACGTTCTAGCACTTTTTTGGAAAGCTTATCAAGTCTATTTTCCAACGGATCTGGACTCATGGCTATATCTTATCCGATGCTTCTGCAGTCATCGTTTCAACGCCGGGACCTTTTCTGCCTTTGGTGCTGCATCACCCTATTTTGGGCCGATGGTCCATGTATCAAGTTGGGTCCATTAGGGACGCGTCCTAGGGTTGGAGAACGACCCAACACCCCCCTGGTCGTTCCCCTAGGTATTAATAAGGATTAGAGCCACCACAAACAGATTGGGTTTTGTTTAGATCAAGTTTAGCCATTGCTACTTCCTTGTAGACGCGTGTGTCGACTAGACCATCCGTTCTACTCGATTCAGAACCCCAACTTTGTGATTTCAGATTGGTTTTTTCACCTCCATACTTGCAATTGAGTTGCTTGTTCTACTTGTTCTTGCTTGTTCCTCGATTGCTTGCAGGAATTACCCTAGTGGTTTGGTTGATCGTGCTCCACAAGATCGCGATGGCCGTTGGAGGTGGTGTATCGGTTGCTAAGGCGCAGCATCCTTGGATGGTTGTAGTCAGGCCGTGAACGTCATCTCCATCCCCAAATCGAGTTATCCACCTTCTCTCATCGAAAGATCAGGATTCAACCCTAGCGGGTGCATATCAGTAATGATGCATCCGGCCCAAGTGGGGTTGGCCGAGGCCTAATAAATTAAGGCTGCCCGGACCCAACAGTTCTCAGGCACACCCACCCAGGGAAAGGCCCAATGTCCCTAAAAGACTAGTCCAATAGGGGAAGGGTGGCTCTCCCTTTTAAGGTGGCTTCCTCCTCCCAAGCTAAGCAAGGTGGGATTATTCAGAGGCTCACACGGTCGCCGCCCGACTACAACTAGGCCACTTGGCCCCTTTGTTGTGTCTTTACCAGCGGTTAATAGTGGAGGATGTCCTCATCAACTAGAGCCTCATCACATAGTGGTACCATCAGGTGCGTCTAGCACAAACCATGCACCTATCTTGCACCGACACTAACACTGTCTCTAAATGGAAAGAAGTGAGATTCCACACGACCCACGTCACCTAGGTGTTCCGTTGGGCACATCCAAAATGATTTTCGAGCGTATGGTATGTTCGACGCAAACCGTGCACCTATCTTGCATGAAGATTAGCACTATCTCCAAACAGACTAAAACGAGCTTCCACTTGAGCCTCGTCACCTAGTGGTACCATCGGGTGCGTCCAAAACAATTGCAAAGCCTATGGTATGTCTAGCGCAAACCATGCACCTATCTTGCACCGCTACTAACACTGTCTCCAAATGGGAAGAAGTGAGATTCCACACAACCCACGACTCCTAGGAGTTCCGTCGGGTGCGTCCAAAACGATGTCCGAGCCTATGGTACGTCCGACGCAAACCATGCACCTATCTTGTGTCAAGATTAGCACTATCTCCAAATGGACCGAAATGAGCTTTCACTTGAGCCTCATCACTTCGGAGTACCAACGGCTGCGTCCAAAATGATTTCTGAGCCGATGGTACATTTGGCGCAAACTGTGCACCTATCTTGCACCGACACTAACACTACACCCAAAGATTAAGAAGTGAGATTCCACATGACCCACGTCACCTTGGAGTTCCATCGGGTACGGCCAAAATGATTTCTGAGCCTATGTTGCGCTCGACATAAACCATGCACCTATCTTGTGTCAAGATTAGCACTATGTCCGAAAGGACCGAAATGAGCTTCCACTTGAGCCTCGTCACCTAGTGGTACCATCGAGTGCGTCCAAAACGATTTCTAAGCCAATATTATGTCTAGTGCAAACCATGCACCTATCTTGCACCGACACTAACACTGTCTCCATATAGAAAGAAGCGAGATTCCAAATGACCCACATCAACTATGAGTTCCATCGGGTGCGTCCAAAACGATGTTTGAGCCTATCGTACGCGTCAAGATTAACACTATCTCTAAACGGACCGAAACAACTTTCCACTTGAGCCTCATCACCTAGTGGTACCATCGAGTGCGTCCAAAATGATTTCTGAGCCTATGGTACATTTGGCGCAAACCGTGCATCTATCTTGCACCGACACTAAGACTTTCTCCAAAGAGAAAGAAGTGAGATTTCACATAACCCACGTCCCCTAGGAGTTCCATCGGGTGTGTCCAAAATGATTTCTGAGCTTGTCCGATACAAACCGTGCTCCTATCTTGCGTCAGGATTAGCACTATGTCTGAAAGGACCAAAACGAGCTTCCACTGGAGCCTCATCACATAGTGGTACCCTCAGGTGCGTCCAAAATGATTTCTGAGCCTATGGTACGTCTAGTACAAACCATGCACCTATCTTGCACTGACACTAACACTATCTCTAAATGGAAAGAAGTGAGATTCCACATGACCCACGTCACCTAGGAGTTCGGTCGAGTGCGTCCAAAACGATTTTTGAGCGTATGGTACATTCGACGCAAACCGTGCACCTATCTTGCATGAAGATTAGCACTATCTCCAAACGGACCGAAACGAGCTTCCACTTGAGCCTCGACACCTAGTGGTACCATCGAGAGCGTCCAAAACAATTGCTAAGCCTATGGTACGTCTAGCGCAAACCATGCACCTATCTTGCTCCGATACCAACACTGTCTCCAAACGGGAAGAAGTGAGATTCCACACGACCCACGTCTCCTAGGAGGTTCGTCGGGTGCGTCCAAAACAATGTCCAAGCGTATGGTACGTCCGACGCAAACCATGCGCCTATCTTGTGTCAAGATTAGCACTATCTCCAAATGGACCGAAACGAGCTTTCACTTGAGGCTCGTCACTTTGGAGTACCAATGGGTGCGTCCAAAATGATTTTCTGAGCCGATGGTATGTTTGGCGCAAACTGTGCACCTATCTTGCACCGACACTAACACTATATCATAAGAGAAAGAAGTGAGATTCCACATGACCCACGTCACCATGGAGTTCCATCGGGTACGTCCAAAATGATTTCTGAACCTATGTTATGCTCGACGCAAACCATGCATCTATCTTGCGTCAAGATTAGCACTATGTCCGAAAGGACCGAAATGAGCTTCCACTTGAGGCTCGCCACCAAGTGGTACCATCGAGTGCGTCCAAAATGATTTCTGAGCCAATATTATGTCTAGTGCAAACCATGCATCTATCTTGTATCGACACTAACACTGTCTCCAAAGAGAAAGAAATGAGATTCCACATGACCCACGTCCCCTAGGAGTTCCATCGGGTTTGTCCGAAATGATTTCCGAGCCTATGGTACGTTCGACGCAAACCATGCTCCTATCTTGCGTCAGGATTAGCACTATGTCCGAAAGGACCGAAATGGGCTACCACTTGAGCCTCATCACATAGTGGTACCATCAGGTGCATCCAAAATGATTTTTGAGCCTATGGTACGTCTAGCGCAAACCATGCACCTATGTTGCACCGACACTAACACTGTCTCTAAATGGAAAGAAGTGAGATTCCGCATGACCCACGTCACCTAGGGTTCCGTTGGGCGCGTCCAAAATGATTTTCGAGCATATGGTACGTTCGACGCAAACCATGCACCTATCTTGCATGAAGAATAGCACTATCTCCAAATGAACTGAAATGAGCTTCCACTTGAGCCTCATCACCTAGTGGTACCATCTGGTGCGTCCAAAACAATTACTAAGCCTGTGGTACGTCTAGCGCAAACCATGCACCTATCTTGCACCGATACTAAGACTGTCTCCAAATGGGAAGAAGTGAGATTCCACATGACCCACATCTCCTAGGAGGTCCATCGGGTGCGTCCAAAACGATGTCCAAGCGTATGGTACGTCCGACGCAAACCATGCACCTATCTTGTGTCAAGATTAGCACTATCTCCAAATGGACCGAAACAAGCTTTCACTTGAGCCTCATCACTTCGGAGTACCAATGGGTGTGTCCAAAATGATTTTCTGAGCCGATGGTATGTTTGGCGCAAACTGTGCACCTATCTTGCACCGACACAAACACTATATCCAAAGAGAAAGAAGTGAGATTCCCATGACCCACGTCACCATGGAGTTCCATCAGGTACGTCCAAAATGATTTCTGAGCCTATGTTACGCTCGACGCAAACCATGCACCTATCTTGCATCAAGATTAGCACTATGTCCAAAAGGACCGAAATGAGCTTCCACTTGAGCCTCATCACCTAGTGGTACCATCGAGTGCGTCCAAAATGATTTCTGAGCCAATATTATGTCTAGTGCAAACCATGCATCTATGTTGCATCGACACTAAGACTGTCTCCAAAGAGAAAGAAGTGAGATTCCACATGACCCATGTCGCCTAGGAGTTCCATCGGGTTTGTCCGAAATGATTTCCGAGCCTATGGTACGTTCAACGCAAACCGTGCTCCTATCTTGCGTTAGGATTAGCACTATGTCCGAAAGGACCGAAACGAGCTTCCACTTGAGCCTCATCACATAATGGTACCATCAGGTGCATCCAAAATGATTTTTGAGCCTATGGTACGTCTAGCGCAAACCATGCACCTATCTTGCACCAACACTAACACTGTCTCTAAATGGAAAGAAGTGAGATTCCACATGACCCACGTCACCTAGGAGTTCCATCGGGCTTGTCCAAAATGATTTTCGAGCTTATGGTACGTTCGACGCAAACCGTGCACCTATCTTGCATGAAGAATAGCACTATCTCCAAACGGACTGAAACGAGCTTCCACTTGAGCCTCGTCACCTAGTGGTACCATTGGGTGCGTCCAAAACGATTGCTAAGTCTATGGTATGTCTAGCGCAAACCATGCACCTATCTTGCACCGATACTAACACTGTCTCCAAATGGGAAGAAGTGAGATTCCACACGACCCACGTCTCCTAGGAGTTCCGTCGGGTGCGTCCAAAATGATGTCCGAGCCTATGGTACATCCGACGCAAACCATGCACCTATCTTGTGTCAAGATTAGCACTATCTCCAAATCGACCGAAATGAGCTTTCGCTTGAGCCTCATCACATCGGAGTACCAACTGGTGCGTCCAAAATGATTTCTGAGCCGATGGTACATTTGGTGCAAACTGTGCACCTATCTTGCACCGACACTAACAATATATCCAAAGAGAAAGAAGTGAGATTCCACATGACCCACGTCACCAAGGAGTTCCATCGGGTACGACCAAAATGATTTCCAAGCCTATGTTATGCATGACACAAACCATGCACCTATCTTGCGTCAAGATTAGCACTATGTCCGAAAGGACCGAAATGAGCTTCCACTTGAGCCTCCTCACCTAGTGGTATCATCGAGTGCGTCCAAAACGATTTCTGAGCCAATATTATGTCTAGTGCAAACCATGCACCTATCTTGCGTCAAGATTAGCACTATGTCCGAAAGGACAGAAATAAGCTTCCACTTGAGCCTCGTCACCTAGTGGTACCATCGAGTGCGTCCAAAACGATTTCTGAGCCAATATTATGTCTAGTGCAAACCATGCCCCTATCTTGCACCGACACTAACACTGTCTCCAAATAGAAAGAAGCGAGATTCCAAATGACCCACATCAACTATGAGTTGCATCGGGTGCGTCCAATACGATGTTCGAGCCTATCGTACGCGTCAAGATTAACACTATCTCTAAACGGACCGAAACAACTTTCCACTTGAGCCTCATCACCTAGTGGTACCATCGAGTATGTCCAAAACGATTTCTGAGCCTAGGGTACGTTTGGCGCAAACCGTGCATCTATCTTGCACCGACACTAACACTTTCTCCAAAGAGAAAGAAGTGAGATTCCACATAACCCACGTCCCCTACGAGTTCCATCGGGTGTGTCCAAAATGATTTCCAAGCCTGTCCGATGCAAACCATGCTCCTATCTTGCGTTAGGATAAGCACTATGTCTGAAAGGACCGAAATGAGCTTCCACTGGAGCCTCATCACATAGTGATATCATTAGGTGCATCCAAAATGATTTCTAAGCCTATGGTACATCTAGCACAACCATGCACCTATCTTGCACTGACACTAACTCTGTCTCTAAATGGAAAGAAGTGAGATTCCACACGACCCACGTCACCTAGGAGTTCTGTCGGGTGCGTCCAAAATGATTATCCTCGTATGGTACATTCAACGCAAACTGTGCATTTATCTTGCATGAAGATTAGCACTATCTCCAAATGGACTGAAACGAGCTTCCACTTGAACCTCGTCACCAAGTGGTACCATCGGGTGCGTCCAAAACAATTGCTAAGCCTATGGTACATCTAGCACAAACCATGCACCTATCTTGCACCGATACAAACACTGTCTCCAAATAGGAAGAAGTGAGATTCCACACAACCCACGTCTCCTAGGAGGTCCGTCGGGTGTGTCCAAAATGATGTCCAAGCGTATGGTACGACCGACGCAAACCATGCACCTATCTTGTGTCAAGATTAGCACTATCTCCAAATGGACCGAAACAAGCTTTCACTTGAGCCTCGTCACTTCGGAGTACCAATGGGTGCGTCCAAAATGATTTTCTGAACCGATGGTATGTTTGGCGCAAACTGTGCACCTATCTTGCACCGACACTAACACTATATCCAAAGAGAAAGAAGTGAGATTCCACATGACCCACGTCACCATGGAGTTCCATCGGGTACGTCCAAAATGATTTCTGAGCCTATGTTACGCTCGACGCAAACCATGCACCAATCTTGCGTTAAGATTAGCACTATGTCCGAAAGGACCGAAATGAGCTTCCACTTGAGCCTCGTCACCTTGTGGTACCATCGAGTGCGTCAAAAATGATTTCTGATCCAATATTATGTCTAGTGCAAACCATGCATCTATCTTGCACCGACACTAACACTGTCTCCAAAGAGAAAGAAGTGAGATTCCACATGACCCACGTCCCCTAGGAGTTCCATCGGGTTTGTCCGAAATGATTTCCGAGCCTATGGTACGTTCGACACAAACCGTGCTCCTATCTTGCGTCAGGATCAGCACTATGTCCTAAAGGACCGAAACGAGCTTCCACTTGAGCCTCATCGCATAGTGGTACCATCAGGTGCGTCCAAAATGATTTCTAAGCCTATGGTACGTCTAGCGCAAACCATGCACCTATCTTGCACTGACACTAACACTATCTCTAAATGGAAAGAAGTGAGATTCCACACGACCCACGTCACCTAGGAGTTCCGCCGGGCGCGTCCAAAATGATTTTCGAGCGTATGGTACGTTCGACGCAAATCGTGCACCTATCTTGCATGAAGATTAGCACTATCTCCAAACGGAATGAAACGAGCTTCCACTTGAGCCTCGTCACCTAGTGGTACCATTGGGTGCGTCCAAAACGATTGCTAAGCCTATGGTATGTCTAGCGCAAACCATGCACCTATCTTGCACTGATACTAACATTGTCTCCAAATGGGAAGAAGTGAGATTCCACACGACCCACGTCTCCTAGGAGTTTCGTCGGGTGCGTCCAAAAGGATGTTCGAGCCTATGGTACGTCCGACGCAAACCATGCACCTATCTTGTGTCAAGATTAGCACTATCTCCAAATGGACCGAAATGAGCTTTCGCTTGAGCCTCGTCACTTTGGAGTACCAACGGGTGTGTCCAAAATGATTTCTAAGCCAATGGTACATTTGGCACAAACTGTGCACCTATCTTGCACCGACACTAAAACTATCCAAAGAGAAAGAAGTGAGATTCCACATGACCCACGTCACCATGGAGTTCCATCGGGTATGACCAACATGATTTCCGAGCCTATGTTACGCTCGATGCAAACCATGCACCTATCTTGCGTCAAGATTAGCACAATGTTCGAAAGGACCGAAATGAGCTTCCACTTGAGCCTCCTCACCTAGTGGTACCATCGAGTGCGTCCAAAATGATTTCTGAGCCAATATTATGTCTACTGCAAACCATGCACCTATCTTGCACCGACACTAACACTGTCTCCAAATGGAAAGAAGCGAGAATCCAAATGACCCACATCAACTATGAGTTCCATCAGGTGCGTCCAAAACGATGTTTGAGCCAATCATACAATCGACGCAAACTGTGCACCTATCTTGCGTCAAGATTAACACTATCTCTAAACGGACTGAAACAACTTTCCACTTGAGCCTCATCACCTAGTGGTACCATCGAGTGCGTCCAAAACGATTTATGAGCCTATGGTACGTTTGGCGCAAACCATGCACCTATCTTGCACCAACACTAACAGTGTCTCCAAAGAGAAAGAAGTGAGATTCCACATGACCCATGTCCCCTAGGAGTTCCATCGGGTGTGTCCAAAATCATTTCTGAGCCTATGGTACGTTCGATACAAATCGTGCTCCTATCTTGCGTCTGGATTAGCACTATATCCGAAAGGACCAAAACAAGCTTCCACTTGAGCCTCATCATATAGTGGCACCGTCAGGTGTGTTCAAAATGATTTCTGAGCCTTTGGTACGTCTAGCGCAAACCATGCACCTATCTTGCACGGACACTAACATTGTGTCTAAATGGAAAGAAGTGAGATTCCACATGACCCACGCCACCTAGGAGTTCCGTTGGGCGTGTCCAAAATGATTTTCAAGCGTCTGGTATGTTTGACGCAAACCGTGCACCTATCTTGCATGAAGATTAGCACTATCTCCAAACAGACCGAAACAAGCTTCCACTTGAGCCTCGTCACCTAGTGGTACCATCGGGTGCATCCAAAATGATTGCTAAGCCTATGGTACGTCTAGCGCAAACCATGCACCTATCTTGCACCGACACTAACACTGTCTCCAAATGGGAAGAACCGAGATTCCACACAACCCACGTCTCCAAGGAGTTCTGTCGGGTGCGTCCAAAATGATGTCCAAGCCTATGGTACGTCCGATGCAAACCATGCACCTATCTTGTGTCAAGATTAGCACTATCTCCAAATGGACCAAAATGAGCTTTTACTTGAGCCTCGTCACTTCATAGTACCAACGGGTGAGTCCAAAATGATTTCTGAGCCAATGGTACATTTGGCGCAAACTGTGCACCTATCTTGCACCGACACTAACACTATCCAAAGAGAAAGAAGGGAGATTCCACATGACCCACGTCACCATGGAGTTCCATCGGGTACGGCCAAAATGATTTCTGAGCCTATGTTACGCTCGACGCAAACCATGCACCTATCTTGCGTCAAGATTAGCACTATGTCCGAAAGGACCGAAATGAGCTTCCACTTGAGCCTCGTCACCTAGTGGTACCATCGAGTGCATCCAAAATGATTTCTGAGCCAATATTATGTCTAGTGCAAACCATGCCCCTATCTTGCACCGACACTAACACTGATGAGGACATCAACACCGATCATACATCCACGCCATCCACGCCGACACCTGCTGGTCCTATTACTCGTGCTCATGCTCGAAAAGTTAATCATCAAGTGAGTTCCTTCTTGAGCTCTTGTCCATCCTGTTTAGATCTTGGAGACACGTGCACTCTTATTTTGATTAGGAATCAAGGAGAAGACCGAAAGGGAAAAGGACTCGCGTAGGCTGGATTCGGACTGCAGCACACCTCCAACTTGCGATGGTCGCCATGGTTACATATGGAGTCGAATTGGGGTGATTCTGGACTTGTTGGAAAGCTAATAAAGTCTACTTTCATACGGATCTGACATCGTACTCATACCTACTCAGAAGCGGCGTCAACAGTCCAAAAATCACTGAGAGGTCTATTCTGTCCAGGGTGCTGCGCCACCTTAAGTTAGCCCAATGGGCTTGTATCATTTAGAGTCCAGTAGGGACGCGTCCTAGGGTTAGAGCACGACCCAAACTCTCTTGTGGTCGTCCTCCATATGTCATATACCCCTTAGCCGCCACCAGGAACACTTGGGTTTTGTTTAGATCAAGTTTAGCCTTTGCTACTTGCTTGTAGGCGCGCGTGCTGATCCAGCCGCCCGTCTCCTTGTCTTCAGAACCCCACTCATAATAAGATTCAGTTTGAGGCTTTCAATTTCATCTTGCAAATTCAGTGCTTGTTTCGTTGTTCTTGCTAGTTCTTCGATTGCTTGCAGGATGGGAGCCCTAGTGGCTGGTTGTCGCGCTCCACAAGATCGTGATGACCTTTGGAGGTGGTGTATCGGTTGCTAAGGCGCAGTCTTGGAAGGCTGTAGTCGGGCCGTGAACGTCATCTCCATCCACCAAATCGAGTTGTCTCACGCCTCATCGAAAGATCATCCATAAACCCTAGCGGGTTCTTATCAAACACTGTCTCCATATAGAAAGAAGCGAGATTCCAAATGACCCACATCAACCTGAGTTCCATCGGGTGCGTCCAAAATGATGTTCGAGCCTATCGTACATTCGATGCAAACTGTGGACCTATCTTGCGTCAAGATTAACACTATCTCTAAATGGTCTGAAACAACTTTCCACCTGAGCCTCATCACCTAGTGGTACCATCGAGTGCATCCAAAATGACTTCCGACCGTATGGTTCGTTTGGCGCAAACCGTGCACCTATCTTGCACCGACACTAACACTATCTCCAAAGAGAAAGAAGTGAGATTCCACATGACCCACGTCCCCTAGGAGTTCCATCGGGTGTGCCCAAAATGATTTTCGAGCCTATGGTATGTTCGACGCAAACCATGCACCTATCTTGTGTCAAGATTAGCACTATCTCCAAATGGACCGAAACGAGCTTTCACTTAAGCCTCGTCACTTCGGAGTACCAACAGGTGCGTCCAAAATAATTTCTGAGCCGATGGTACATTTGGCGCAAACTATGCACCTATCTTGCACCGACACTAACACTATATCCAAAGAGAAATAAGTGAGATTCCACATGACCCACGTCACCACGGAGTTCCATCGGGTATGACCAAAATGATTTCTGAGCCTATGTTACGCTCGACGTAAACCATGCACCTATCTTGCGTCAAGATTAGCACTATGTCCGAAAGGACCAAAATGAGCTTCCACTTGAGCCTCATCACCTAGTGGTACCATCGAGTGCATCCAAAATGATTTTTGAGCCTATGGTACGTTTGGCGTAAACCGTGCATCTATCTTGCACCAACACTAACACTTTCTTCAAAGAGAAAGAAGTGAGATTCCACATAACCCACGTCCCCTAGGAGTTTCATCGGGTGTGTCCAAAATGATTTCTGAGCCTGTCCGATGCAAACCGTGCTCCTATCTTGTGTCAGGATTAGCACTATGTCTGAAAGGACCGAAACGAGCTTCCACTGGAGCCTCATCACATAGTGGTACCATCAGGTGCGTCCAAAATGATTTCTGAGCCTATGGTACGTCTAGCACAAACCATGCACCTATCTTGCACCAACACTAACACTATCTCTAAATGGAAACAAGTGAGATTCCACACGACCCACATCACCTAGGAGTTCTGTTGGGTGCGTCCAAAATGATTTTTGAGCATATGGTACATTCGACGCAAACCGTGCACCTATCTTGCCTGAAGATTAGCAATATGTCCAAACGGACAGAAACGAGCTTCCACTTGAGCCTCGTCACCTAGTGGTACCATCGGATGTGTCCAAAACAATTGCTAAGCCTATGGTACGTCTAGCGCAAACCATGCACCTATCTTGCACCAATACTAACACTGTCTCCAAACAGGAAGAAGTGAGATTCCACACGACCCACATCTCCTAGGAGGTCCGTCGGGTGTGTCCAAAATGATATCCAAGCGTATGGTACGTCCGACGCAAACCATGAACCTATCTTGTGTCAAGATTAGCACTATCTCCAAATGGACCAAAACGAGCTTTAACTTGAACCTCGTCACTTCAGAGTACCAATGGGTGCGTCCAAAATGATTTCTAAGCCGATGGTACGTTTGGCGCAAACTGTGCACCTATCTTGCACCGACACTAACACTATATCCAAAGAGAAAGAAGTGAGATTCCACATGACCCACGTCACCATGGAGTTCCATCAGGTACGTCCAAAATGATTTCTAAGCCTATGTTACGCTCGATGCAAACCATGCACCTATCTTGCGTTAAGATTAGCACTATGTCTGAAAGGACTGAAATGAGCTTCCACTTGAGCCTCGTCACCTAGTGGTACCATCGAGTGTGTCCAAAATGATTTCTAAGCCAATATTATGTCTAGTGCAAACCATGCATCTATCTTGCACCGACACTAACACTGTCTCCAAAGAGAAAGAAGTGAGATTCCACATGACCCACATCCCTAAGGAGTTCCATCGGGTTTGTCTGAAATGATTTCCGAGCCTATGGTACGTTCGACGCAAACCGTGCTCCTATCTTGCGTCAGGATTAGCACTATGTCCGAAAGGACCGAAATGAGCTTCCACTTGAGCCTCATCACATAGTGGTACCATCAGGTGCGTCCAAAATGATTTCTGAGCCTATGGTACCTCTAGCACAAACCATGCACCTATCTTGCACTGACACTAACAATGTCTTTAAATGGAAAGAAGTGAGACTCCACATGACCCACATCACCTAGGAGTTCCGTCGGGCGCGTCCAAAATGATTTTCGAGCGTATGGTACGTTCGACGCAAACCGTGCACCTATCTTGCATGAAGATTAGCACTATCTCCAAATGGACTGAAACGAGCTTCCACTTGAGCCTCGTCACCTAGTGGTACCATTGGGTGCATCCAAAACAATTGCTAAGCCTATGGTATGTCTAGCGCAAACCATGCACCTATCTTGCACCGATACTAACACTATCTCCAAATAGGAAGAAGTGAGATTCCACACGACCCATGTCTCCTAGGAGGTCCGTCGGGTGCGTCCAAAACGATGTCCAAGCGTATGGTACGTCCAACGCAAACCATGCACCTATCTCGTGTCAAGATTAGCACTATCTCCAAATGGACCAAAACGAGCTTTCACTTGAGCCTCGTCACTTCGGAGTACCAATGGGTGCGCCCAAAATGATTTCTGAGCCGATGGTACGTTTGGCGCAAACTGTGCACCTATCTTGCACCGACACTAACACTATATCCAAAGAGAAAGAAGTGAGATTCCACATGACCCATGTCACCATGGAGTTCCATCGGGTACGTCCAAAATGATTTCTGAGCCTATGTTATGCTCGACGCAAACCATGCACCTATTTTGTGTCAAGATTAGCACTATGTCCGAAAGGACCGAAATGAGCTTCCACTTGATCCTCCTCACCTAGTGGTACCATCGAGTGCGTCCAAAATGATTTCTGAGCCAATATTAAGTCTAGTACAAACCATGCACCTATCTTGCACCAACACTAACACTGTCTCCAAATGGAAAGAAGTGAGATTCCAAATGACCCACAGCAACTTTGAGTTCCATTGGGTGCGTCCAAAATGATGTTCGAGCCTATCGTACGTGTCAAGATTAACACTATCTCTAAACGGACCGAAACAACTTTCCACTTGAGCCTCATCACCTAGTGGTACCATCGAGTGCATCCAAAACGATTTTTGAGCCTATGGTACTTTTGGCGTAAACCGTGCATCTATCTTGCACCGACACTAACACTTTCTCCAAAGAGAAAGAAGTGAGATTCCACATAACCCGTGTCCCCTAGGAGTTCCATCGGGTGTGTCCAAAATGATTTCTGAGCCTGTCCGATGCAAACCGTGCTCCTATCTTGCGTCAGGATTAGCACTATGTCTGAAAGGACCGAAACGAGCTTCCACTGGAGCCTCATCACAAAGTGGTACCATCAGGTGCGTCCAAAATGATTTCTGAGCCTATGGTACGTCTAGCACAAACCATGCACCTATCTTGCACCAACACTAACACTATCTCTAAATGGAAACAAGTGAGATTCCACACGACCCACATCACCTAGGAGTTCTGTTGGGTGCGTCCAAAATGATTTTTGAGCGTATGGTACATTCGACACAAACCGTGCACCTATCTTGCCTGAAGATTAGCAATATCTCCAAACGGACAAAAACAAGCTTCCACTTGAGCCTCGTCACCTAGTGGTACCATCGGATGCGTCCAAAACAATTGCTAAGCCTATGGTACGTCTAGCGCAAACCATGCACCTATCTTGCACCGATACTAACACTGTCTCCAAACAGGAAGAAGTGAGATTCCACACGACCCACGTCTCCTAGGAGGTCCGTCGGGTGCGTCCAAAATGATATCCAAGCGTATGGTACGTCCGACGCAAACCATGAACCTATCTTGTGTCAAGATTAGCACTATCTCCAAATGGACCGAAATGAGCTTTAACTTGAACCTCGTCACTTCAGAGTACCAATGGGTGCGTCCAAAATGATTTCTGAGCCGATGGTATGTTTGGCGCAAACTGTGCACCTATCTTGCATCGACACTAACACTATATCCAAAGAGAAAGAAGTGAGATTCCACATGACCCACGTCACCATGGAGTTCCTACGGGTACGTCCAAAATGATTTCTAAGCCTATGTTACGCTCGATGCAAACCATGCACCTATCTTGCGTCAAGATTAGCACTATGTTCGAAAGGACCGAAATGAGCTTCCACTTGAGCCTCGTCACCTAGTGGTACCATCGAGTGCGTCCAAAATGATTTCTGAGCCAATATTATGTCTAGTGCAAACCATGCATCTATCTTGCACCGACACTAACACTGTCTCCAAAGAGAAAGAAGTGAGATTCCACATGACCCACATCCCTAAGGCGTTCCATCGGGTTTGTCCGAAATGATTTCCGAGCCTATGGTATGTTCAACGCAAACCGTGCTCCTATCTTGCGTCAGGATTAGCACTATGTCCGAAAGGACCGAAATGAGCTTCCACTTGAGCCTCATCACATAGTGGTACCATCAGGTGTGTCCAAAATGATTTCTGAGCCTATGGTACCTCTACCACAAACCATGCACCTATCATGCACTGACACTAACACTGTCTCTAAATGGAAAGAAGTGAGACTCCACACAACCCACATCACCTAGGAGTTCCGTCGGGCGCATCCAAAATGATTTTCGAGCGTATGGTACGTTCGACACAAACCGTGCACCTATCTTGCATGAAGATTAGCACTATCTCCAAACGGACTGAAACGAGCTTCCACTTGAGCCTCGTCACCTAGTGGTACCATTGGGTGCATCCAAAACGATTGCTAAGCCTATGGTATGTCTAGCGCAAACCATGCACCTATCTTGCACCGATACTAACACTGTCTCCAAACGGGAAGAAGTGAGATTCCACACGACCCATGTCTCCTAGGAGGTCCGTCGGGTGCGTCCAAAACGATGTCCAAGCGTATGGTACGTCCGACGCAAACCATGCACCTATCTCGTGTCAAGATTAGCACTATCTCCAAATGGACCGAAATGAGCTTTCACTTGAGCCTCGTCACTTCGGAGTACCAATGGGTGCGCCCAAAATGATTTCTGAGCCGATGGTACGTTTGGCGCAAACTGTGCACCTATCTTGCACCGACACTAACACTATATCCAAAGAGAAAGAAGTGAGATTCCACATGACCCACGTCACCATGGAGTTCCATCGGGTACGTCCAAAATGATTTCTGAGCCTATGTTACGCTCGACGCAAACCATGCACCTATTTTGCGTTAAGATTAGCACTATGTCCGAAAGGACCGAAATGAGCTTCCACTTGATCCTCCTCACCTAGTGGTACCATCGAGTGCATCCAAAATGATTTCTGAGCCAATATTATGTCTAGTGCAAACCATGCACCTATCTTGCACCAACACTAACACTGTCTCCAAATGGAAAGAAGTGAGATTCCAAATGACCCACAGCAACTTTGAGTTCCATCGGGTGCGTCCAAAATGATGTTCGAGCCTATCGTACGCGTCAAGATTAACACTATCTCTAAACGGACCGAAACAACTTTCCACTTGAGCCTCATCACCTAGTGGTACCATCGAGTGCGTCCAAAATGATTTCTGAGCCTATGGTATGTTTGGCACAAACCGTGCATCTATCTTGCACCAACACTAACACTTTCTCCAAAGAGAAAGAAGTGAGATTCCACATAACCCACGTCCCCTAGGAGTTCCATTGTGTGTGTCCAAAATGATTTCTGAGCCTATGGCACGTCCGACGCAAACCGTGCTCCTATCTTGCGTCAGGATTAGCACTATGTCTGAAAGGACCGAAACGAGCTTCCACTGGAGCCTCATCACATAGTGGTTCCATTAGGTGCGTCCAAAATGATTTCTGAGCCTATGGTACGTCTAGCACAAACCATGCACCTATCTTGCATCGACACTAACACTGTCTCTAAATGGAAAGAAGTGAGATTCCACATGACCCACGTCACCTAGGAGTTCTGTCGGGTGCGTCCAAAATGATTTTTGAGCGTATGGTACATTCGACGCAAACCGTGCACCTATCTTGCATGAAGATTAGCACTATCTCCAAATGGACTGAAACGAGCTTCCACTTGAGCCTCATCACCTAGTGGTACCATCGGGTGCGTCCAAAACAATTGCTAAGCCTATGGTACGTCTAGCGTAAACCATGCACCTATCTTGCACCGATACTAACACTGTCTCCAAACGGGAAGAAGTGAGATTCAACACGACCCACGTCTGCTAGGAGGTCCATCGGGTGCGTCCAAAACGATGTCCAAGCGTATGGTACGTCCGACGCAAACCATGCACCTTTCTTGTGTCAAGATTAGCACTATCTCCAAATGGACCGAAACAAGCTTTCACTTGAGCCTCGTCACTTCGGAGTACCAATGGGTGCGCCCAAAATGATTTCTGAGCCGATGGTACATTTGGCGCAAACTGTGCACCTATCTTGCACCGACACTAACACTATATCCAAAGAGAAAGAAGTGAGATTCCACATGTGATGTGGACATCAACCCCGACTTGGGAATAGCTACTCTAACTGGACCAGCACAGGCACCACCAGGAGAGGAGGCGTTTTCAGGACCACTTACTCGCGCCCGTTCACGTGAGCTGAACTTCGTCATGCTGTTAAAGAATGAAGGACCCAAGGAGACCTAGGTGCATGTGCCACCTATGGATTTGAAGCATAAAGTTCAGTTTGTGTTTAGGTGCATGCGCCACGTATGTATCTTTATTTTTGTCAAGTAATAAACCAAATAGGTGCTGCGCCACCTAAATTAAGAATGGGGATCAAGGGGATGGCATTGGCTGGAAGGGCGCCTATTCCCTTCCTTGTGGGCAGACCAAACGCCTACCTTTCCCATGCGTCCTTCCTCTATTTAGCCAGGGGCTGTGCCCCCTCCTAGAGGTGGGTTCTGTTTTGCTTAAGTTAGCCATTGCTGCTTCCGAAGCTTCGTCTTCGTGTAATTTGGAACCCCACCTTCGAGTAATATTCAGGGTTGCTCGCCTCAAATTCTTGCTTGTTCTTCGATTGCCAGCAAGAATTGATCTTCGTGATCAGGTTGATCTTGCACCAGCAAGGTCAATAACCATCGGGAGTTGGTTCAGCGATTGCTAAGGCGCCACGGACTTGTTTGTTGTAGTCGGATCATGAGGGTCGACACCCACCAAATTGTAGTTATCCTCCACTCACCGAAGGATTAGGCACTCCAGCTCTATCAAGTGGTATCAAAGATCAGGTTGATCGGTGAGTTTTATCAAGTTTATCCTTTAGTTTCCAGATTGTTCATCGTCCTATCGTCCACAAAACCAAAACAACAATCAAGTTCGACCTTTGTCCTAGCACCTTTTGAGCCATGCACATTTCATTCAGTAATTTGCATTATTGAATTTGTGTGCTTTTATGTCAATAGTTGCTGGTCACTTTGTGTTCGTCGCCGTTGTTTTCATCGTCGTTTCTGTCCACCACCACCACGCCACCCTCTTCACCATCTTCCCCCTCCTTGGTGTGCGCCCTCTCCCTACCACATTTTCCCTTCCTGGCGCCCCCCCCCCCTCTACCATGTTTTGGAAAGTTTGCCTCGGTTTGGTTCAGGCAAGTTTTGTTTGTGCGCCAAAGGGAAAGTATCTAGGCAAGAAAAAAAAGGCAAGGTGCCAATATATTTAAAAAAACAAGGAAAGAAAAAAGAAGGAAAGGAAAAGCCGCATACAAGGCAACATAATTACATTTGGGAGGCAAGCCTTTTCCCCTGTTGGGCACCACCCCCCTTCCCTGTTTTGGGATTTGGTGCAATATTCTTCCTTATTTCAGATTGTCAAGTTTTGGAAAGAAGAATTACGGCTGTTGTGCGCCACCCTGATTTGGGCGCTGGTCTTCCTCTCTGGACAGGAACACACCAGGGCGCCTTCCCCCTTGGGCGCCCCACCTTTGCTGCCTTTGCATGTTTACACTTGTTTCTAGCAGCATAGCGACGTGTTTAGCACTATTATTCAACCTTGCATTGCTGTTTGATTGTGCTAACCCTTGAAATTGAGTGCAGCCTTCCCAGAACTCCACAAATTTTCTACAGCGATCAAGCTCTGTGACCTCTGGCAATCGCTCTAGTCAATCTTTGGAAGGTTGTACCGCTGGTTGCAAGTCACCCCTACGAGCTTGGTAAGAACGGGTAAGAGTTTGATAACAGCTTTAGTTTGAGTGCCTTGATCAGCACCACATCCTTTTAGCTTTAGGGCACATACTTGTTTTCCTGTTCGTTGCTTTTCCGCTAACAATGTCAGGGGAGCCAGCTGATCAGGACACCATGCCTCAATCCCCACGCACTAAAGGCATCATTCACCACTTCAATCGCAAGATGAACGAGCATGTGGAGGGCTTGGCAGAGGAGATTAGGATCACCAACGAGCAAGTGGGTCAATTTCAGGATGCTCAAATGGCCACAAATGCTACGCTCACGGAGATGCAGCAAGCACAAGCTGCCCATGCCACCAGCCTTGCCACGCTCACTACACGCCTTGATGAGTTGGCACAACAACTTGCTGTTCAACGTGCGGAATTTGATTATGGTGGCGATACCGAGATCGACGACCAGGACCGCCATGGAGGGCACCACCGCAACCGCTGTGGTGAGCACATGGTACGTAATCGAAACGACTCATTTACTAAGATTAAGTTCACGATTCCTTTATTTAATGGCAAATATGATCCGGGTGCGTATCTTGATTGGGAACTTGCGGTAGATCAGAAATTTCATTGTCATGATGTTCTTGCACAATATCAAGTTAGGGCTGCTACTAGTGAGTTTACAGATTTTGCATCAATTTGGTGGCGTGAGCATCGCAGCAAACACCCTAATAACAGTCCCACAACTTGGGAGCAATTAAAAACTGTCATGCGACACCGTTTTGTTCCTTCCTATTATGCACGAGACTTGCTTAATAAAATGCAGCGTTTTCAGCAAGGAACCAAATCTGTAGAAGAGTATTATCAGGAGTTGCAAACTGGCATGATTCGTTGTGGTTTAGTTGAGACTAATGATGCTGCGATGGCACGATTTCGTGGTGGTTTGAACCGTGAAATTCAGGATATTCTTGATTATAAACACTACGATGATATTACTACTTTGTTTGCATATGCTTGCAAAGCTAAACGTGAAGTGTAGGGACGACAAGCAAGGACCCATTCTAACTCTTTTGCAGGTCGCACTACTTTGTCCCATTCAGCCCCTATGGCACCCTCTACACCTAGCAGTACATCACGTGACAAGGCAGCAGCTCCACCTCCAGCGCCCCCTTCAGCTAATAAGGGCGCCTCCTCTTCCACTAGCCGCACAAAGGACATTCAATGCCATCGTTACAAAGGTTATGAGCATGTGATACGGGACTCGCCAACAAGCGTACGTTGATTATACGTGACGATGGTGAGTATTATTCCGCTAGTGATTCCGATGAAACTATATATGCTATGCTTGCTGCTGACGTTTCAGGACATGCGGAAGAACACGTGGCTGCCACTGACACCGACAAGTATGAGAGTCTTGTTGTGCAGCGAGTCCTTAGTACACAGGTTGCACAACCTAAGCAGAACTAGCGCCACACTTTGTTCCACACCAAAGGCGTTGTGCAAGAACGATCCATTCACATCATCATTGACGGCGGTAGTTGCAACAATTTGGCAAGTACGGATCTGGTGGAGAAGTTGTCTCTCCAAACGCGTCCACATCCACATCCCTACCACATTCAATGGCTCAACCAGGGTGGCAAACTAAAGGTAACACGCTCGGTATGTGTTCACTTCTCCATGGGTTCTTATTCTGATTATACTGATTGCGATGTTGTTCCTATGGAGGCATGTTCGTTGTTGCTTGGTAGGTCATAGCAATATGATACTGATTGTTTACATCATGGTCGCACAAATCATTATTCATTACTGTTTAAGGGCAAGAAAATTATTCTTCATCCAATGACCCCTGAACAGATTGTGAAAGATGACATTGCTAGGGCTACTAAAGCATTAAAACAATGCCAACAACAACCAGCCGCGTCTAAAGGATTAAGCTACATGCTCCTATTTTACTTGCTACGCGTGCTGATTTTGATGAACTACATGTTGATAATATGCCTTGCTATGCGCTTGTATGTTCTCAAGTGCTGGTTTCACTCGATGATGCACCATCTTTGGATATACCCCCCGTTGTTACTAAGCTTTTGCAGGACTTTGCCGATGTGTTTTCGAAGGAATTACCACCAGGTCTTCCACCCATTCGTGGCATTGAGCACCAGATCGACCTCATCTTGGGCACCCAGCTTCCCAACCGTGCCCTGTACCATACCAATCCCGATGAGACAAAGGAGATTCAGCGCCAAGTCCAAGCGCTACTTGATAAGGGCTACATTCATGAGTCTCTTAGCCCTTGCTCTGTTCCTATGCTCCTTGTCCCAAAGAAAGATGGTACCTGGCGCATGTGTGTAGATTGTTGAGCGATTAACAATATCACAATTCGTTATCGTTATCCTATACCTCGCCTTGATGATATGCTTGACGAGCTTAGCAGTGCTGTTATATTCTCCAAGGTAGATTTGCGTAGCGGGTACCATCAGATTAGAATGAAACTTGGGGATGAATCAAAAACGGCTTTTAAAACAAAATTTGGCTTATATGAATGGTTAGTTATGCCGTTTGGATTGACTAATGCTCCCAGCACATTTATGCGCTTAATGAATGAAGTTTTGAGGCCTTTCATAGGATTATTTGTGGTTGTTTATTTCGATGATATTCTGATTTATAGCAAGTCTATGGAAGAGCATTTGGAACATTTGCATGCTATTTTTGATGCTTTGCACGCTGCCCGCTTATTTGGTAACTTGGAAAAGTGCGACTTCTGCACACAACGTGTTTTGTTTCTTGGCTATGTTGTTACTCCACAGGGCATTGAAGTGGACAGTAGCAAGATTGACACCATCTAGAGCTGGCCCACGCTGACGACAGTTACGTAGATTCAGAGTTTTCTTGGGCTTGTAGGTTTCTACTGATGGGTCATGCGTGACTTTAGATCCATTGCCGCCCCGTTGCTTGAGCTCACCAAGAAGGGCGTTCTTTTCTCCTGGGGTGTGGCACAGGATGAGGCATTCACCATTCTAAAAGATAAGTTGACACATGCCCCCTTACTACAGCTACCTGATTTCAATAAGATGTTTGAACTTGAATGCGATGCTAGTGGTATTGGGTTAGGCGGTGTTTTGCTACAAGAGGGCAAGCTAGTTGCTTACTTTAGCGAAAAATTAAGCGGTGCTAGTCTGAATTATTCAACTTATGATAATGAGCTTTTCGCTTTGGTTCGCACACTTCAAACATGGCAGCATTATCTTTGGCCTCGCAAGTTTATAATTCATTCTGATCATGAGGCATTAAAACATATTCATAGCAAAACTAATCTGAACCGTCGGCATGCTAAGTGGGTCGAATTCATAGAGTCTTTTCCTTACATCATTAAACACAAAGAACGGGAAAGACAACATTATTGCTGATGCTTTGTCGCGTAGGTACACCATGCTCTCATAGTTAGACTTTAAAATTTTTGGTTTACAAACTATGAAAGACCAATACGTGGATGATGCTGATTTTAAGGACATAATGAGACATTGCAAAGATGGTAAACCATGGGGTAATTTCCACATAAACAATGGGTTTTTGTTCCGTGCTAACAAGCTGTGTATTCCAGCAAGCTTGGTTTGTCTTTTGTTGTTGTAGGAAGCACATGGCGGCGGTCTCATGGGACACTTGGGCGTTTACAAGACACAGGCGATTCTGGCCACCCACTTCTTTTGGCCCTAGATGCGCCACGATGTGGAATGCCTTGTTGCACGCTGCACCATGTGCCAAAAAGCTAAGTCATGTCTGAACAACCACGGTTTGTATATGCCGCTACCTGTCCCTACTTCTCCTTGGCTCAATATTTCTATGGATTTTGTTTTGGGATTACCTCGCACTAAGAAGGGGAGGGATAGCATCTTTGTGGTTGTTGATCGATTCTCCAAAATGGCTCATTTCATACCATGTCATAAAACTGATGATGCTAGCAGTGTTACTGAATTGTTCTTTCGAGAGATTATTCGCTTACATGGTGTTCCAAATACAATAGTCTCAGATCGTGATGCTAAGTTTCTTAGTCATTTTTGGAGATCTCTTTGGAATAAATTGGGAACTAAATTGCTTTTCAGCACCACTTGTCACCCACAAACAGATGGACAAACTGAGGTAGTAAATAGAACTTTATCTACCATGCTTAGGGCTGTGTTACACAAAAATTTGAAACTTTGGGAGGATTGTTTGCCTCATGTCGAGTTTGCTTACAATCATGCTCTGCATTCCTCAACGAAAATGTGTCCTTTTCAAATTGTCTATGGTTACATGCCATGAGCACCCATTGATTTGCTGTCCCTTGATTCTTCGGACGCCCCACATGTAGATGTTGTTGCTCATGTTAAACAAATGTTGGAAATCCATGAACAAACACAATAGAACATAGCTCGTACTAATGCTAAAAATCAGGTTATTGGTAGTAAAGGACGCAAACTTGTTACTTTTGAACCTGGTGACATGGTATGGTTGCATCTGGGCAAGGATCGCTTTCCCACTTTGCGCAGGTCTAAGCTGATGCCACGTGCTGCTGGTCCCTTCAAGGTGTTGTAGAAAATTAATGATAAAGCTTATATACTTGACCTACCTGCAGAATATGGTGTTTCCTCTAGCTTTAATGTTGCAGATTTGAAACCATATGCGGGAGAGGATGAGGAGCTGCCGTCGAGGACGACTTCGATTCAAGAAGGGGAGGATGATGTGGACATCAACCCCGACTCGGGAACAGCTACTCTAACAGGACCAACATAGGCGCCACCAGGAGAGGAGGCGTTTTCAGGACCACTTACTCGCGCCCGTTCACGTGAGCTGAACTTTGTCATGCTATTAAAGAACAAAGGACCCAAGGAGACCTAGGTGCATGTGCCACCTATGGATTTGAAGCATAAAGTTCAGTTTGTGTTTAGGTGCATGCGCCACCTATGTATCTTTATTTTTGTCAAGTAATAAACCAAATAGGTGTTGCGCCACCTAAATTAAGAAAGGGGGTCAAGGGGATGGCGTTGGCTGGAAGGGCGCCTATTCCCTTCCTTGTGGGCAGACCGAACGCCTACCTTTCCCACGCCTCCTTCCTCTATTTAGCCAGGGGCTATGCCCCCTCCTAGAGGTGGGTTTTGTTTTGCTTAAGTTAGCCATTGCTGCTTCCGAAGCGAGCGTGGGGCAGTGCAGGCGGGCGCAGGGAGTGATAAGGCGCGCTCTGGCCTGGCTTGGCCGCACGGGGTAGGGCACCGGTTACGCGTGGCCGTGCTTGCTTCCACGCGGTGTGCGAGCTCTGCCGATGTCGACCACTGAATCATCCAATTCAGTTCGTTCAGTCACGCGATGGTAATGCATGACAGCGTACTTTGGTGACGTTCATTCTCTTAAACCGTGAAGTATCAATGCACACTATCTAAACAAAAGTGGTAGCTCTATGTACCAGTTACATATTCTCTTCAAGGATCATGTGCTAACTCGCAACCAAAACTGAGTTAAATCATCCTATAGGTCAGTTCATCAGACTGTCTAACATCCAGACTTAGAAAATTTTTTCTAAGTGTAGAAATCAGTGCATTAGTGATTTTTGTGAGCTCCAAAAGACTAAGCTATACACCTTATCATCACATGACCCAAAAATAAAAGTTGTTCCCCATATCAAATACTACAACTTTGCTTTAGTGACCACCTACATGCAAGGTCTCTAGCACATAGTTCAAACTTGGTCAAACATGCTACATTCAAATGATGGTATACATTCAAACTAGGACTTAGTGACCAAATTGCCCTTAACCATGAATACCAAAGTTGTTCATAATGATACTCTAAACATGTTTAAGCTAATTGCAAGGTCACACAATCATTTCATGTATTGGTCACACATAGGGCTATCGAGGTCAACACATGTAACATTACTTAAGTGCTTGATCATAAAAGGTGACATTCATGAACAATGTTCCATTTATTAACCTAAGTGTTGTTAATATGTTTTTGTGACTCATATGAACCAATTACATGTATACACTAATGATCATATGCATATACACATGGAAACATGAAATAATAAGCAATGTTGCATATGTTTCAATCAAATGTTTCAAGTGAAAATGCTTATATATGAATGCTTGATGCTCATGCTCATGCTATGCAAGTCAATTTATGCAAGGCTAACACCTAGGGTGTTACAACCCCTCCCCCTTATAAAAATCTCATCCTGAGATTTACAAGACCTACCATTCTTGGAAAAAGGTGGGATAAACCTCTCGTAAATAATCCTCTCGTTCCCACA
Organism: Miscanthus floridulus; assembly: GCF_019320115.1. Lineage (NCBI taxonomy): Eukaryota > Viridiplantae > Streptophyta > Magnoliopsida > Poales > Poaceae > Miscanthus > Miscanthus floridulus. The sequence continues at coordinate 62,606,089 of NC_089586.1, read as the reverse complement.
TAGCATCTTGTTCACTGTGATTATTCCACACCACCTTATAGAACTTAATGATCTTACTCTGGGTCACTCTTTCCATCTCTTCTAACACTCGAATTGGCTTTTCTTCATAGGTCAAATCCGATTGAAGCTGTACGTTGGTGGGTGCAATAGCTTCTTTAGGTACACAAAGACATTTCTTTAACTGAGAAATATGGAAGACATCAAATATTGCACTCATCTCTAGTGGAAGTTGTAACTTATAAGCAACATTCCCCTTTCATTCCAGAATCTTGTATGGCCCTACATATCTAGGCGAAAGCTTCTTTTTCATTCCAAATCTCTTCACCCCTTTCATGGGTGATACTTTCAAGTATACATAGTCACCCACTTCAAAAGTCAGTGGTCTTCTTCTTTTATCAGCATAACTCTTTTGTCTCGATTGAGCTGTCTTCATGTGCTATTGGATAACATGCACTTGCTCTTCAGCTTCATTAACAGAGTCAATACCAAAGTATCTCCTTTCACCAGGCTCAATCCAATTTAACGGAGTTCTACTTTTTTTGCCGTACAAAGCTTTAGATGGAGCCATCTTGATACTTGCTTGATAACTGTTGTTGTAGGAGAACTCAGCTAAAGGTAACCATTTCTCCCACGAACCTTTGGAAGATATAACACAAGCTCTTAGCAAATCTTCTAAGATTTGGTTCACTCGCTCTATCTGTCTGGAAGTTTGCGGATGGTATGCTGAACTTCTGATTAGCTTAGTTCCCAACGCCTAGTGTAAGTGCTCCCAAAAACGAGTTATGAACTGTGGTCCTCGATCTGAGATTATGGTCCTAGGTACTCCATGTAGTCTCATGATCTGAGAAACATACAGCTCAGCGTATTTCCCAACTATATACCTGGTGTTCACAGGTATAAAATGTGCTGACTTGGTGAGACGATCTACAATAACCCATATCGAATCATGACCTTGCGGTGTCATTGGAAGGCCTGTGGTAAAGTCCATACTGATTTCTTCCCATTTCTAACCTAGAATAGGCAATAGCTGGAGTAATCCAGCAGATTTCATATGAACAACTTTTACTCTGCTGTAGTTGTCGCACCTAGCGACATAGGCTGCGATCTCTTTCTTCATCTTAGTCCACCAGAAATGGTTTTCAAATCTTGGTACATCTTACTCCTACCGAGATGGATAGGCAATTTGGATGAATGAGCTTCATCTAGAATTTGTTTTCTAAGTTCGCTGTCCTTCGGCACCACAAGTCGGTCCTCAAACCATAGTACACCCTTTTCATCTAATTTGAAATGTTTGGTTTCTTGCTCTTGCATTTTTCTCTTGATGTGACTTATACCTACATCTGTTTGCTGCAGCCCTATGATTTTGCTCTCAAGTGAACAACTGATAGTGATGTTGTGTAGTACAACAAGATATAACAAATTGAATCCATCTTCCAATAATGCTCCCATAGTGTTGCAATGCGACTTTTGACTGAGTGTATCTGCTACTACATTAGCTTTTCCCGGATGGTAGTGCACTTCTAAATTGTAGTCCTTAATTAGCTCTAACCATCTTCATTGTCTCATGTTCAACTCTTGTTGGGTAAAGATATACTTAAGACTTTTGTGGTCAGTATATATGACATACATTGCCTAACAAATAATGTCTCCAAATCTTTAATGCGTGAACAACTGCTGCAAGTTCTAAATCATGTGTAGGGTAGTTGACTTCGTGCTTTCTCAACTGCCGAGAAGCATATGCAGTAACTCTTCCTTCTTGCATAAGCACACACCCCAAACCTATACATGATGCATCACAAAATACATCGAAAGGCTTCTCAATGTCTAGTTGTGCTAAAACAGGTGCGGTAGTTAACAGAGTTCTGAGAGTGTGAAAAGCTGCTTCACATTCTGGTGTCCATTTGTACTACTCATCCTTCTAAAGTAATCTGGTCATGGGCTTAGCTATCTTTGAGAAATCTAGAATGAAACAACGATAATATCCTACTAACCTTAGAAAACTCCGAACTTCATGAACTGAAGTCGGGGCCTTCCAATCCATGACCTCTTGTACTTTTGATGGGTCTACATAGATTCCATCCCTTGATAAGATATGACCTAAGAAAGGTACTTTACTCAACTAGAATTCACACTTGCTAAACTTCGCATATAGCTTATGCTCCCTCAATCTAGATAGAACAATCCTCAGATGCTCTTCATGATCTACCTCATTTTCTGAATAAATCAATATGTCATCGATAAACACGACCATGAACTTGTCAAGCTCGGACATGAATACCGAATTCATTAGGTACATGAAGTAGGTAGGAGCATTTGTTAGTCCAAAAGACATAACCAAATACTCGTATAAGCCATACCTAGTAGAGAAAGCAATTTTAGGTATGTCCTCTGGCTTGATCATTATCTGATGATAGCCTGATCTCAAGTTAATCTTGGAAAATACCTTTGCCTTTGCCAACTGATCGAACAAGATGTCAATGCGAGGCAACGGGTATTTGTTCTTGATGGTCACAGCATTGAGTGGTCGGTAATCTACACACATTCTTAGTGACTTGTCCTTCTTTTTTACAAACAATGCTGGACAGCCCTAGGGAGACGAACTAGGTTGGATAAGATCCTTGTCCAACAGATCTTGTAACTGAATCTTAAGTTCTGGTAACTCATTTGGTGGCATTCTATACGACCTTCTTGAGATGGGTGCCGTACCTGGCACTGACTCAATCTTAAATTCCACATCCCTATCAGGTGGTAAGCTTGGTAATTCCTCTAGAAATATATCTAGAAATTCACAAACCATGGGGATATCACAAAGGGTAGTGGTTTGGATAGCACAAGCTAAATGTTGGAGCTCATAATTTCGGGAGAGTCATACTAGAAAAGCCTTCCCTCCCTTGGGTTCTCTCAACATAATAGTACGAGTGCTAGTGTCAATGAGAACACCATGATCCTTCATCCAATTCATGCCTAAGATTACACTTATCGATAACCCGGGCAATATTATCAAATCCGTTGTATACTCCCTCCCTTGTATCGAGATGAGCACATTTTTTACTCTCTTATTTGTAGAAATAGTAGCCCCTGCTGAACTTATATTATAACCCCCCTTGCTTACTTCAATTATTTCTTGATCATGTCTAGATGCAAATGCTTGACTCATAAATGAATGAGAAGCTCCTGAATCAAATAAAACAATAGCGGGATGCTTGTTGACAAGAAACATACCAGCCATGACAACTTCTCCAGTGGGCACTTCCTCAACAGCTGTATAATGCACGTACCCCGGACGTGCCCTTGTGTTCACCTACCTCTGATTGTTCTGATTTGGATTGTCATTCTTCTTGGGGTGGGGGCATTCCTTGGCCCAATGCCCCACTTGATTGCAGTTGAAACAAGGTTGATTACTGATGTGGACAAGGATAACTCAACCTCAACTATGATTCAACAGTTTGTTACAGCTGTACCTGCAAAACTGGGCCATGTTTCTACATCCTTATTCCATATTAGCAGAAAGATATTGAAGTCTAGTTTCCAACGCAACAAATGGTGCATCTTTTGGACTTCCGAGCTAAGAGTTATGATCATTTTAGTGGAAGATGCACATGCAGCTCAGCACCTGCGCGAGAATTGAAGAGATTGCTTGAGTTTCCACTTCAGTTAGCCAAAAGTAAAGAGGACCTTTGGCATGGTGGTTAGCACCAAGATTAAGTGTCAACTTTTCGCATACTTTTCATCATTGTATAAATACCCATGTAATCCTTCTATATAAGAGTCTCTTTTGGTTAAAATACAGCCACCTTGTGTGTGTTTTTCTCCTCTCATGGAGAGAATATTTGGAATCTTTGGTAAGGCATGAGTGCTTTACAACTTTCGTTCTTTCGACTCCTGAGGGGGTTGTAGAACACCAAACTTCGGTTCACCCAGTTCGTGCCTTCATGTCTATATGGCGTGATTGCGTGGACTGGTTTTGTCGGCGCATGGAAGGGTGGATGTCTCGGCAGTTCATCGCGGTGCAAGATCTCGTGGTGCGCTACCTCTCCATCAGGTCATGCAACAATAGTTATCAAGTTTACTTATGCTCCACCATGAAGATTGGGCCATACAAGTTGCAGTCATGTGTTCCATACACGTACACACATCAATTACTCCTAAGTCCTGTGGAGCTTCCCTGATTGCCATTTCCCTTTGGTAAGGCAATAGTGAATGCCTTACGAAATGCTTTCTGAGGCCTACTGTTCTGAGCTTTAGGTGGTGGAGGCCAAAATTTGGGTGCAGGTGGGCAGAACTGTGGCCTAGCGGTGATAGGAGCTCTGGACTATGAAGATTCGGAGGCACCTGCCTCAAATGCCCTCTTGTGACCCTTAGCTATTGCATGCATGTTATTATGGTTTTCTTAGGTCAAAGCATCACTAATAAACTCGTTGTAAGTAGTACACTTGGAATTGGCCATGGTCTTCATCAGTTTGGTGCCCAGACCTCGCTTGAAGCTCTCTATCTTCTTCTCCTCGGTATCCACAAAACCTGGAGCATACCTAGATAGGTTGTTGAATGCGTGCATATATTCTATGAGGGTCTTTGCCCTTGAGTGAGCCTAATAAATTCAGCCACTTTCATGCGCATTAGGCCTGGGGGAATATGATGTCCCCGAAAAGCCAACTTGAACTACTCCCATGTTACTCGTGCATTAGCAGGTAGAGAGGACAAGAAATGTGTCCACCAGATCCCTGCTGGTCCTTGCAACTGGTGAGAAGCATACTCAGCCTTCAGATGCTCGGTGACCCTTAGCAGACGAAACTTCTGCTCAATGGTGTTGAGCCACTCGTCAGCCTATAGTGGTTCCTTAGCCACCTTGAAGATAGGAGGCTTTGTATCTAGAAATTCCTTGAATGTACTGTACTGATTTGGCTCAGGCCCTTATTGCTGAGGGTGGCCACGAGCGGTGTTCTGCGCGATGAGGTGCAGAGCTTCCTCCATTATCCTTTGGCTCCCCAAGAATTGGGCAAAGAACTCCTGAGCGGACAGCGGTGGTGGTGGTGGTAAGTCATCACCATTACCATCCTGGCTGCTACTAGCTCCTGTATGGGTGCGCGTCATCTGCGAAGTTGCGATAATACGCGATTATTGGTTGATGCCATAAGATTGTAGATGAATTTATAATCATGCCAAACTAAAATTACTGGAGACAAATCTCAAATTTACAATAAAAACAGAGGCATAACAATTCATTCTCGCAACATGACACCACCAATTTGATCGCTTATCGGACTCATAACACATTAATATTCAAATCATGATCTCAGATAAATCGACTGGAATTAGCGTTTAACTGAACGTGCGATAGTCATGCAAATAACAATATTACATGATAGTTCAAATCACCAACACCAAACTCAAACTACAGGTCCATCACACAACCAATGATGATACATTAAGCACTTCTACTAAGTACTAAGCAATTTAATCCTCATCATGATCACTATCGAGGTTAGAGATAGGATCATCTCCTTCCTCAGGCTCCACCTCTTCCTCTTCCTCGTCCTCATCATCATCTTCTTCCATATTTGGACTATCTTCTTCCCCATCCAGGACTAGGTTCAGCTAGTTGTTCAAATAGTGCACTTCATGCTGAAGGTTCATTACTTGAAATTGAGCCTATGCAAGCTACTAGCGTAAGCCCCTTTCGGCATGGTTCTGGGCGTTACTCATGTCGTGGTGCCTATCTCGCTCTATCCTTATTGTAGCAACATGGTTTTCTACCACATCATGCTGATGTCTAGCTGTGGACACCTCTGGACGGGCGGTCTCCAACTGCTCCCATAGCCGTACAAGCACTGCTTGATCATTAGCTCTAGCTTCTTGAGCTGCTACCCTCTGCTGATCCACTTGCTCCATTTGGGCATGGAGAGTGCCCAAAGCTACATAGGCTTGGTCAGATTCCCATCGGGCTTTACTTGTGGCTTTCTTTTGCTTGCGCACACACTTCTTGAGCTAATGCTGCACGGCTTCAGCTCTCATGAGTTTGTCCATGCAAGTGGTGTATGATTCCTGCCAGAAATCCCTAGTGTCCTGGCGTGCACAAAACATCTTCATCACCGCAAACATTGCACTCATGGAGGGACTAGAGCTATTTGCTCTCTCATCCCGATCTCTAATCAATGCATTTTGGTTACGTTGTTCCCAATTTGTGGTGGACAGATCCACCCAAGGAAACATACTCGCTGCACTGCCAGTGAGTGCGTCTCCATGCTGCTAGCAGATTTGCCTCAAAACCTCAAAGACCACAATTTGGGTAGCCTCCCAAGGAGTTTTCCCTTCCGATTCTGCCTTCCACTCCTACCAGAAGGGCGGTTGTGTGCGGGCTGGTATAGTTAGCCGCACCTCATACCATGGCTGTCCCTCCAAGTACTCTTCAATCCAATGATAAAGGGGCGGTTCCTAGTACCCTGCAAAGTGCATAACTCTCCACAATAGTGTAGGCGTTCCAAAAACCATCAAGAAATTCTCACATCCAACTGGTGCTGCCATCTGTACCATCAACATGTACAACTCTATGTGAGATAAGGCCATAATGGATAAGAGTTACATAACCGAGTAAGAAATTTATAAGGGGAGGAACAATTTAATTATTTGAATGATAATATCATGATGCATGCTCATTCCGTACGTCTTCACAAACTTAGGAAAAAAATGTTTCTAACGGTAGACACGGTGGCATACATACATTCTCTCATATATAGCATAACTAGTCGAGCTACATGTTTCGTTGTTAGTGTACCTGCATAAAAGTTTCATTTCAGCCCATCCCATAATTAAATATGCAGAATGTAAATCTAAATACTTCCATATATGTGTACCCACACATATACTTCCATATCAAGCTACCCGATAACAGTGTATACCCACAATTAAATACACACCATATACACATGCAAGCATGCATACATAGTCGTACCAAGCTAACTCTCCCCGACCGCACACTCACATCTTACGGTCATGCCACTCATCAACTTACCTTAGCGTAGAGGCATTTGATCCATACATTACCATTCAAGTGAATGGCATCCATACAATAGCACACCATATGGACGACGAAATAAAAACCACCATGTTAGTACTTAAATAGTCACCAAATAGTCCTTAATTTGGGCATAAGAAAAGTGATCATTGGCACACTTTAGATTTCAAATACCTATTTATATAGCTATTAGTTGCTAGAGAAGGGTTTTAGAAAAACAAAAACTTTTGTTTTAAATACACATGTGACAATTAACGTTGAATCTTGCTCTGATACCAGTTGTCGCAGAACCAACCAATTTATAAAAGTACAAGTACAATGGCAGCCTGCAAGCGGTTGCACTGTCATACTTGAACCCATATAAACCCAGTAGTTCGTCGAGTACCATGACGGGTCTCGATAAATGATTTATAACAACCAAGATCGTATATGATTCAACATAGATGTCACATATTACATAAAGTTCACAGATACATTTCCATCATCAGAGTATGAAACAAAGTTATTACAAACCGAGTTTGATAGACAAAAGCGGAAGCAATTTAAGTTTGAAAGTAAAGTTTCCAACATAGTTTAATACAGTGCCCAAAATATGATCACAATCCACAAAAGCATGTAGAGGGATTAATAAAGAAGCCTGCCCAAGGCTTACTCCTCATCCACAGCGGGATAGAAGCAACTCTTGCAATAACTATGATACACAGTGCCATATGCAACAATGGGAAATAAACCCTGAGTACGAGAAGGTACTCAGCTAGACTTACCCATCATAAACCAGAAATAAAATGACTCCAAGGATCATGCAAGGCTGTATAAGTGGAGATAGCTTGACAACATTTTGCATAAATGCGATTAACTCAGTTATATAATTATGATTTTCTTATCAAGTTAATTATAACTGTCCATCTCTAAATTAGCAACTAACCTATGCCAAACATGTGGTATATCATTTAAAAGCATACAATAGTAACCATAGCCGGTATTGTAATTCCCATACTCATTCGAACCATCATGTTCCATGATACAATTACTACAATGTTGGGACTAGCCAAGTTTTTCACTATCCAGGAGAGACGGCGATTCAAATCGATTTCAACCAGCTGAGAATTTATTCCTAACACAAACCCAGGTAGACCAGATCATTAGTCGCCTTAGGTCACCTTTGGTACAACTCAGGTCCACATTTTATGGGTTCGTACCGCGCCGCATAATCGAGGACACCAAATGCCAGGACATTCAGGCCCAGCCTACCCTTGGGCTCAGTCTGGCTACCCACAAGGTGCGCACAATAGAACGGGACCTGGCCTAAGTCGAGCTACTTGGCTTCATGGTCGGAACGAGTTATCCGGCCAGCTAAGTGATAGGCATGCGTTCAATCTTGTCAGAAGCGCCAACAACGGGACAGTCCTTAACCGGCACAGACAAAATCACATGAGTCAACCTACGCATAGACTCCACCCGGTCTTGATTTTCTTTTACCCCATGGTTATGTTCCATGATAGCAAATATAGCCAACCGTGGTCTAGTATCCACCTATATCTCGCAGGTGATAGGAAATCACCTGACTTCTACTGGTCTAAGCATGGCTAAGCATATATTCGATCCTGGACCAACACAGGGTTAACAGTGTATATATCTAGACAAGGAATTTATATGCATCAAGTGGTTCCAATCAACTCTTATAACCTAATGCATCAATCATAAGGACTTAAGTAATCATTTGTAAAATACTGGGAGACTTAGAATGCTCTGGGGCTTGCCTTTCAGAAAGGAAGTGGGGCAGTGATCAGGGCACTTCGGAAGCTCTTTTGGGTTCTACTCCTCACCTTCGGGAGCTGCGGCTTGAGGATTCTCCTACTGGTCCCCTTCTTCTACTTCGTCGAACTCCAGCAACGTTATTTCTTCCTCCAATCCTAGATGCATGAATATGGCATAAGGTATTGCGAATGCGTATATGTTGACAAGTATAGTTGCATGATCAGTGATGAATGCATTCCTGTAAGTATTCTTAATAGCATGTTGTTTAAGGAATAACAAGTGTATCATGTTTTACTGAGTATGTGCATATCTCTTCTTGATTATTTAATTAACTACTTCAACAATGCATCTACTATATCACCAAACAACAGTTACTCATTTTACTCATAACTGAAGTTCTACTTATCCAAATGCTGTGATCTTGGACTTTCTGGAAAGCTTATAAAATTTTCTACAACTCTTATTTAATCACCAAAAGCTAGTTCACAAATTATCTTAACCAAAACAGACAAGCAACCCAGTGCTATCTAGAAATTCCAGAGAGTAAGCAATTCGGAAATACTAACTTTAAACAGCTATAACTCCCAAATTCTTTGGCCTATTGCTCTGAAATTTTAACACAAGATAAATGAATAAGTTATCTACAACTTTGTTATTAACCATTTTACAGCAAACATCATTTTCACTATGCCACACACCAAACTACCAAATCTGTCCAAAAACCCTTTCAACTCGAATTATAAAGCAACAACACTTTTACTTCATGTAAGCATTCAAATTTTTACAACACAAAGTCTACCAACAGTTTAAGAATACCAAATACACTCAAGAAAACATAATGGTAAAGCCAAAACTATTTATTTAAATGCCTTTATTATTTTACTTAGATACTTAGGTTAAATAATAAACATATACCAAATGTGCATCATAAATTCTCAAAAATTTACAGTGCCTTACTAATGCTACCAAAAGACTACTGTAAAAGTTTCATGCCATTTTACCAAGTTAAACATTCTATGCAAAAATGACAAGGCAAAAGGTCTTAAAATAGCATAAATAGAAAACCCTAGTGAACAGTGTCAAGCAATAGATTTTATATTTTTCTTAACATACATATGGTACTAGGATAACCTCCAACAAATTTCATGAATATTGGATTCATAAATAATTTATAAAAATTCATACAAGGATTAACTAATTATAAAAGAAAAATCTATAACTACAAACCTATACATGCACTGACCCTCAATTTTTTACCAGAGCTCATACATGTCAAGAATAGCTTACCACAAAAATCTCATAATTTTTGGATTAGAGGAACTCTAGATATAAAATAAACAAGTTTGCATGCATTCAAAAACATATTTCTAGTTTCAATTTAAATCTTCAAAAACTTTACTGAAAATGCTAATATCATATTTTTCCTAAATACTACACTTCACCAAGATCTTAACCAAATTTGAACTACAAATTTTGGTTCTCCCAAACTCTAGATATAAAATTTACAAAACTGTATGAAATCTGGTATTAAATGAGCTATCCTATACTCTCCAGTCGCTCACAGGCGGGACTCGCCTGACAGTGGACCCCACGTGTCAGTGACTCAGAATAGGGCAGCGGTGCTGCACGACATTGCGTGGCCACGGCTCGTCGATGGCGAGCTTCACCGGCGATGGCACCTGCTCTACGGTGAACCCCTCGACCCGGCGCACACTTTGGGCTATCTAGGTGGGCGGATAACCAACGCGAAGGACGGTAGCGATGGCCATGGTGGCTTGGCGGTGCTACGTCGGCGGTGGCCACAGCAACGCAAGTTCAAGCTTGGACGAGCATCTACTACCCAAGACAAACTCAACGCACTAGCTAACGCATGGAGAGGTGGATGGTGGCGCTCCGGCCATGGTGACGGTCACGGCGGTGATGCTTTGGTGAGGCCAAGCGTGGCACGGAAGCTTACCAAGTGTGGTCAGCAAGCACGGGCCGATGCGGTGATGCTCGGGGAAGATGGTGGAGGGCTTGCGACGGTGAAGGAGCGGCAAGGGCGAGCTGGGGCCGGCAATGGCGACGGTGGCGAGCGCTCAGCGCTACGGCTGCTGCTGCGGTGAAGAAGGAAGCTGAGGAAATGATAATGGCAAGCGCAGGGCAGTGCAGGCAGGCGTAGGGAGTGATAAGGTGTGCTCTAGCCTGGCTTGGCCGCACGGAGCAGGGCGCTGGTGACACGCGACCATGCTTGCTTCCACGCGGCGCGCGAGCTCTACCGATGTCAGCCACTGAATCATCCGATTCAGTTCGTTCAGTCACGAGATGGTAATGCCTTACAGCGTACTTTGGTGACGTTCATTCTCTTAAACCGTGAAGTATCAGTGCACACTATCTAAACAAATGTGGTAGATCTATGTACCAGTTACATATTCTCTTCAAGGATCATGTGGTAACTCGCAACCAAAACCGAGTTAAATCATCCTAAAGGTCAGCTCGTCAGACTGTCTAACATCCAGACTTAGAAAAAATTTTCTAAGTGTAGAAATCAATGCATTAGTGATTTTTGTGAGCTCCAAAAGACTAAGCTATGCACCTTATCATCACATGACCCAAAAATAAAAGTTGTTCCCCATATCAAATACTACAACTTTGCTTTAGTGACCACCTACATGCAAGGTCTCTAGCACATAGTTCAAACTTGGTCAAACATGCTACATTCAAATGATGGTATACATTCAAACTAGGACTTAGTGACCAAATTGCCCTTAACCATGAATACCAAAGTTGTTCATAACGATACTCTAAACATGTTTAAGCTAATTGCAAGATCACACAATCATTTCATGCATTGGTCACACATAGGGCTATCTAGGTCAACACGTAACATTACTTAAGTGCTTGATCATTAAAGGTGACATTCATGAACAATGTTCCATTTGTTAACCTAAGTGTTGTTAATATGTTTTTGTGACTCATATCAACCAATTACATGTATACACTCATGATCATATGCATATACACATGGAAACATGAAATAATAAGCAATGTTGCATATGTTTCAATCAAATGTTTCAAGTGAAAATGCTTATATATGAATGCATGATGCTCATGCTCATGCTATGCAAGTCAATTTATGCAAGGCTAACACCTAGGGTGTTACAAAATTGTGCACCAATATTGCACCGACACTAACACTATATCCAAAGAGAAAGAAGTGAGATTCCACATGAGCCACGTCACCATGGAGTTCCATCGGGTACGTTCAAAATGATTTCCGAGCCTATGTTGAGCTCGACGCAAAACCATGCACCTATCTTGCATCAAGATTAGCACTATGTCTGAAAGGACCAAAATGAGCTTCCACTTGAGCCTCGTCACCTAGTGCTACCATCGAGTGCGTCCAAAATGATTTCTAAGCCAATGGTATGTCTAGTGCAAACCATGCACCTATCTTGCAGCGACACTAACACTGTCTCCAAATAGAAAGAAGCAAGATTCCAAATGACCCACATCAACTATGAGTTCCATCGGGTGCATCCAAAATGATGTTCAAGCCTATCATACATTCGACGCAAACTGTGCACCTATCTTGCGTCAAGATTAACAATTTCTCTAAACAGATCGAAACAACTTTCCAGTTGAGCCTCATCACCTAGTGGTACCATCGAGTGCATCCAAAATGATTTCTAAGCCTATGGTACGTTAGGCGCAACCCGTGCACCTATCTTACATCGACACTAACACTGTCTCTAAAGAGAAAGAAGTGAGATTCCACATGACCCATCTCCCCTAGGAGTTCCATCTGGTGTGTCTAAAATGATTTCCAAGCCTATGGTACGTTCGATGCAAACCGTGCTACTATCTTGCATCAGGATTATCACTATGTTCGAAAGGACCGAAATGAGCTTCCACTTGAGCCTCATCACATAGTGGTACCATCAGGTGCGTCCAAAATGATTTCTGAGCCTATGGTAAGTCTAGCACAAACCAAGCACCTATCTTGCACCAACACTAACGCTGTCTCTAAATGGAAAGAAGTGAGATTCCATATGACCCACGTCACCTAGGAGTTCCGTCGGGCGCATCCAAAATGATTTTTGAGCGTATGGTACGTTCGACGCAAACCGTGCACCTATCTTGCATGAAGATTAGCACTATCTCCTAACACACTGGAACGAGCTTCCACTTGAGCCTCATCACATAGTGGTACCATCGGGTGCGTCCAAAATGATTGCTAAGCCTATGGTACGTCTAGCGCAAACCATGCACCTATCTTACACCGAACCTAACACTATCACCCAAAACAGGAAGAAGTGAGATTCCACACGACCCACGTCTCCTAGGAGTTCCATCGGGTGCATCCAAAATGATGTTCGAGCCTATGGTACGTACGACGCAAACCATGCACCTATCTTTTGTCAAGATTAGCACTGTCTCCGAATGGACCGAAATGAGCTTTCTCTTGAGCCTCGTCACTTCGGAGTACCAACGGGTGTGTCCAAAATGATTTCTGAGCCGATGGTATGTTTGGCTCAAACTGTGCACCTATCTTGCACCGACACTAACACTAAATCCAAAGAGAAAGAAGTGAGATTCCACATGACCCACGTCACCCTAGAGTTCCATCGGGTACTTCCAAAATAATTTTCGAGCCTATATTACGCTCAACGCAAACCATGCACCTATCTTGCGTCAAGATTAGCACTATGTCCGAAAGGACCGAAATAAGCTTCCACTTGAGCCTCGTCGCCTAGTGGTACCATCGAGTGCGTCCAATATGATATCTGAGCCAATGGTATGTCTAGTGCAAACCATGCACCTATCTTGCACCGACACTAACACTGTCTCCAAATGGAAAGAAGCGAGATTCCAAATGACCCACATCAACTATGAGTTCCATCGGGTGTGTCCAAAACAATGTTCGAGCCTATCGTACATTCGACGCAAACTCTGCACCTATCTTGCGTCAAGATTAACACTATCTCTAAACGGACCAAAACAACTTTCCATTTGAGCCTCATCACCTAGTGGTACCATCGAGTGCGTCCAAAACGATTTCTGGGCCTATGGTACGTTTGGCGCAAACCGTGCACAATCTTGCACCGACACTAACACTGTCTCCAAAGAGAAATAAGCATTGTTCGCCTAAACGGCCGTTTAGCCTATTTAAACACCGTGTAAACGCTACACAGTGGTGCTTTGTGTCCAATTATTCATCCGTTTACCCTGTTTAATTGTTCGTTTAGCCCGTTTAATGGACTGTTTAGCCCGAATAAAGGCTAAACGGTAGGTGACCAATTGTTTATCATTTAGCGTTTGGGAAAACATTGGAAATAAGTGAGATTCCACATGACCCACGTCCCCAAGGAGTTCCATCGAGTGTGTCCAAAATGATTTCTGAGCCTGTGGTACGTTCGACGCAAACCGTGCTCCTATCTTGTGTCAGGATTAGCACTATGTCCGACAGGACCGAAATGAGCTTCCACTTGAGCCTCATCATATAGTGGTACCATCAGTTGCGTCCAAAATGATTTCTAAGCCTATGGTACATCTAGCGCAAACCATGCACCTATCTTGCACCGACACTAACACTGTCTCTAAATGGAAAGAAGTGAGATTCCATATGACCCACGTCACCTAGGAGTTCTGTCAGCTGCGTCCAAAATGATTTTTGAGCGTATGGCATGTTCGACGCAAACCATGCACCTATCTTGCATGAAGATTAGCACTATCTCCAAATGGACTGAAACGAGCTTCCACTTGAGCCTCGTCACCTAGTGGTACCATCGGGTGCGTCCAAAACAATTGCTAAGCCTATGGTACGTCTAGCGCAAACCGTGCACCTATCTTGCACCGATACTAACACTGTCTCCAAACGGAAAGAAGTGAGATTCCACACGACCCATGTCTCCTAGGAGCACCATCGGGTGCATCCAAAACGATGTCCGAGCCTATGGTACGTCCGATGCAAACCATGCACCTATCTTGTGTCAAGATTAGCACTATCTCCAAATGGACCGAAATGAGCTTTCACTTGAGCCTCGTCACTTCGGAGTTCCAGTGGGTGCGTCCAAAATTATTTTCTGAGCCGATGGTATGTTTGGCGTAAACTGTGCACCTATCTTGCACCGACACTAACACTATATCCAAAGAGAAAGAAGTGAGATTTCACAGGACCAACGTCAGCATGGAGTTCCATCGGGTACGCCAAAATGATTTCTGAGCCTATGTTACGCATGACGCAAACTGATGAGGACATCACCTGCCTGGATACAACCACATTAGCAACTTTTGATTCACAGGTGAAACAATCCTTTACCATGATTGTATTTGATACATTTGATGAATTGATGCTGCACCATGATGTGTGTTCGTTGTCATTTTCAGAAATACTTACATGGATCAAGGGAAGGTTTGATTGCATATGGAAAGCATGGAAGGTTAATGAAGTTGATTGGGGACCAAATCCATGTATTCCTAACGTCCTCCACCTGGACACCACGTCACTTTTGGTCCAAGGAAAGAAAGAG
This sequence comes from Miscanthus floridulus, assembly GCF_019320115.1. Taxonomy (NCBI): domain Eukaryota; kingdom Viridiplantae; phylum Streptophyta; class Magnoliopsida; order Poales; family Poaceae; genus Miscanthus; species Miscanthus floridulus. The sequence goes on along the minus strand of NC_089586.1, from coordinate 62,590,807 downwards.
ATCAAATCCAACACGTTTTGGGGCTGGATTCGGACTCCAGGACAGCTCCAACTTGTGATGTTCACCACGGTCGCATACGGACTCGGATTGGGACGTTCTAGCACTTTTTGGAAAGCTTATCAAGTCTATTTTCCAACGGATCTGGACTCATGGCTATATCTTATCCGATGCTTCCCTAATGGACCCAACTTGATACATGGACCATCGGCCCAAAATAGGGTGACGCAGCACCAAAGGCAGAAAAGGTCCTGGCGTGAAAACGACGACTACGGAAGCATCGGATAAGATATAGCCATGAGTCCAGATCCGTTGGAAAATAGACTTGATAAGCTTTCCAAAAAGTGCTAGAACGTCCCAATCCGAGTCCGTATGCGACCGTGGTGAACATCACAAGTTGGAGCTGTCCTGGAGTCCGAATCCAGCCCCAAAACGTGTTGGATTTGATCTCTTTCTTTCCTTGGACCAAAAGTGACGTGGTGTCCAGGTGGAGGACGTTAGGAATACATGGATTTGGTCCCCAATCAACTTCATTAACCTTCCATGCTTTCCATATGCAATCAAACCTTCCCTTGATCCATGTAAGTATTTCTGAAAATGACAACGAACACACATCATGGTGCAGCATCAATTCATCAAATGTATCAAATACAATCATGGTAAAGGATTGTTTCACCTGTGAATCAAAAGTTGCTAATGTGGTTGTATCCAGGCAGGTGATGTCCTCATCATTCTCCCCTTCTTGGCTGCAAGTCGTCCTCGACTTGCCCCAATGGCATTCAAAGGTGCTTGCTTTGATGTTGGAGCATGGAGCGATGACTATGCTGCATGGCCACAACCAGCAATGCTCCCCTTCTTTGGCCTTACCCTGTTGCATATTGGAAAAACTAGGAAAACTTTGCAAGACATTATTAGTGTTAGTGCAGCCCTCAATTTGATCTTGGTATTGTGGCCCAAAAGGATATTTTAGATTAGAGCAAATATAAACTTTATGCACCAAATATTCTCCTTTGCTGTCATATTTGCCAATTGCATGAAGCGAGCAATGATTAAAACTTGGCAAACCAGAATCAAATTTAAGTTTCTCTTTTAGAGAATTTAGATTACACAGAATATCAAATTCAATATAACCCAAAGTATTTAAAGAGGATAGCAAGTTCAGTTCATCTTGTGCACATGTAATAGGATGAAAAAGCTTATCTTCAGCACATTTGTATGGTTCCAAACCAAAAGTATCACACTTATTCGCTACTTGTGGCATAGGAGTAAAAGAATCATCAGCACACAACTCCTCTTTATCACAAGGAACAACAAGTAATTCATTTTGTGACAAAGGAAAATCAGTAGTGGGTTCCACTATTTGTTGCTCTTCATTAGCATGCAGAGTGGACAAATTTTGGACATTATGGGTCACATCATTCTTGCAAGTATTCACAGATAATAGACTCTCCTTTTCAGCATTGAGAGCAAGACAAAACAATTGACCAATATGTTTGTATGATTTACTAATTAACAAGGTTCGAATTTCAGAATTGAGCCCTCTCATGAACCTACTCATAACATCTTCCATGCATTCATCTAATCCACCAAACATGATGCAAATCTTAAAATCATGGTAGTATTCTTTTACAGTCCTACTATCTTGCTTCAAGTTGTCTAATTTTGCAAGCAAATAATCAGCATAATATGAAGGAACGAATGCATCTCTAAAAAGAAATTTGAAGTCTTCCCAAGATTCTAGAACTTTGTTATGCCTACAAATGTGTTTCCATTCTAGTAAAGCATATTCAATCAAAACATTAGAGGCAATACAAATCTTTTGTTTCTCGGACAGGTCATGCTCATCAAATTCATTGTCTACTTTTAACTCCCAATCAATGTAAGCTTGAGGATCAAACTTACCATCATATAACGGCAAGTGTTGAATGATATCCTGAATATGAGGGTCTAGTTTCAACAGCTCAAAAATCTCCATATCACCTGCCATGATTAGTAGAAAACAAGAAACACAAAAAACAATATGTATCCTCCTATCAACTACTAGGATGTGTCGGTTGTAATTCTCTCAAACTCAACTTGTTAAAACAAGCCCTTACAAGTTCTTACCAAGCCAAACAGGAGGTGACGGCAACCAACAAGTCTGCAACCGTGGAGTGAAGTGTATCGGTGCCGCAGCAACAAAACAAACTGTCAAGCTGTAGTCAAAATATGTGGAGCTATAGGTGGGCTAAAGCAAGGAAGTACTAGCACCATGTTAGTCACAAAAGCAAGCTGAATAATCATTCAATGGCGGTACTATGCTGGTTCTAGGCTAAACCATGCTAGAGACGTGAGCCTAGGCACAAAGGTAGTCACTGAAAAAGAGCAACTAGCACAGCATGAAGAAAACAACAGACTCAGCCCCTTCTTTCTTCTCCTTCTCTTGTCTTTTTTTTCTTTTTTTCTTCTTTTTCTTTTTTTTGCAGAGGCCTAAATGCTTTATTTGGTACTATGACAACCCAAACAATAAGGCTATTATACACAGCCCCTTCGAATTCAGATTTAACAACTCTTGTTAATACCGCAGATGCTGAAATCTCTAAGATGATTGTGGAGTGCTCAGATCGAATTTTGCTGCAATGTCAGATCTGTTGGAAAGAAGACAACTTCAAGTTTCCAGATTGTATTTAAACTCCCAAATCCGGCATCATATGGATCCGTGGTGGCAGAAACACAGCAACAATGTATATGGTGATGGTGGATCTCGTGGTGACTAAAACGTGATAGAGCTCAAAACTCTAAAGGAATAGACACTAAGACCAGCAACTCGACACAACCGATGCAACTGAAAACTCAGCAAGCCCTAACTAAGCAGCGCTAGCAAAGGCTCAAAGGGTTTATAGGATTGTGGGTAAACGAATCTACTTTTTTTTGGCTTTTCTAGACTATAGGAAAAATTAAAAAACAGCGAAGGATTCGAAGTCTCTCACCGATAAACCTTGCTCTGATACCAACTGATATGCACCCGCTAGGGTTGAATCCCTATCTTTCGATGAGAGAAGGTGGATAACTCCCCCCTGGTCGTTCCCCTAGGTATTAATAAGGATTAGAGCCGCCACAAACAGATTGGGTTTTGTTTAGATCAAGTTTAGCCATTGCTACTTCCTTGTAGACGCGTGTGTCGACTAGACCATCCATTCTACTCGATTCAGAACCCCAACTTTGTGATTTCAGATTGGTTTTTTCACCTCCATACTTGCAATTGAGTTGCTTGTTCTACTTGTTCTTGCTTGTTCCTCGATTGCTTGCAGGAATTACCCTAGTGGTTTGGTTGATCGTGCTCCACAAGATCGCGATGGCCGTTGGAGGTGGTGTATCGGTTGCTAAGGCGCAGCATCCTTGGATGGTTGTAGTCGGGCTGTGAGTGTCATCTCCATCCCCAAATTGAGTTATCCACCTTCTCTCATCGAAAGATAGGGATTCAACCCTAGCGGGTGCATATCAGTGATGAGGACATCACCTGCCTGGATACAACCACATTAGCAACTTTTGATTCACAGGTGAAACAATCCTTTACCATGATTGTATTTGATACATTTGATGAATTGATGCTGCACCATGATGTGTGTTCGTTGTCATTTTCAGAAATACTTACATGGATCAAGGGAAGGTTTGATTGCATATGGAAAGCATGGAAGGTTAATGAAGTTGATTGGGGACCAAATCCATGTATTCCTAACGTCCTCCACCTGGACACCACGTCACTTTTGGTCCAAGGAAAGAAAGAGATCAAATCCAACACGTTTTGGGGCTGGATTCGGACTCCAGGACAGCTCCAACTTGTGATGTTCACCACGGTCGCATACGGACTCGGATTGGGACGTTCTAGCACTTTTTGGAAAGCTTATCAAGTCTATTTTCCAACGGATCTGGACTCATGGCTATATCTTATCCGATGCTTCCGTAGTCGTCGTTTTCACGCCAGGACCTTTTCTGCCTTTGGTGCTGCGTCACCCTATTTTGGGCCGATGGTCCATGTATCAAGTTGGGTCCATTAGGGACGCGTCCTAGGGTTGGAGAACGACCCCAACACCCCCCTGGTCGTTCCCCTAGGTATTAATAAGGATTAGAGCCGCCACAAACAGATTGGGTTTTGTTTAGATCAAGTTTAGCCATTGCTACTTCCTTGTAGACGCGTGTGTCGACTAGACCATCCGTTCTACTCGATTCAGAACCCCAACTTTGTGATTTCAGATTGGTTTTTTCACCTCCATACTTGCAATTGAGTTGCTTGTTCTACTTGTTCTTGCTTGTTCCTCGATTGCTTGCAGGAATTACCCTAGTGGTTTGGTTGATCGTGCTCCACAAGATCGCGATGGCCGTTGGAGGTGGTGTATCGGTTGCTAAGGCGCAGCATCCTTGGATGGTTGTAGTCGGGCTGTGAGTGTCATCTCCATCCCCAAATCGAGTTATCCACCTTCTCTCATCGAAAGATAGGGATTCAACCCTAGCGGGTGCATATCACAAACCATGCACCTATCTTGCGTCAAGGTTAGCACTATGTCTGAAACGACCGAAATGAGCTTCCACTTGAGCCTCGTCACCTAGTGGTACCACTGAGTGCGTCCAAAATGATTTCTGAGCCTATGGTACTTTTGGCGCAAATCGTGCACCTATCTTGCACCGACACTAACACTGTCTCCAAAGAGAAATAAGCACTGTTCACCTAAACGGCCGTTTAGCCAGTTTAAACACCATGTAAACGCAACACGGTTGTGCTCCGTGTCCGTTTATTCGTCCGTTTACACCGTTTAATTGTTCGTTTAGCTCGTTTAATGGACTGTTTAGCCCGAATAAAGGAAAAACGGTAGGTGACCGATTGTTTATCATTTAGCATGTGGGAAAACATTGGAAATAAGTGAGATTCCACATGACCCACGTCCCCTAGGAGTTCCATCGAGTGTGTCCAAAATGATTTCCGAGCCTATGGTACGTTCGACGCAAACCGTGCTCCTATCTTGCGTCAGGATTAGCACTATGTCCGAAAGGACCGAAACAAGCTTCCACTTGAGCCCCATCATATAGTAGTACCATTAGGTGTGTCCAAAATGATTTCTGAGCCTATGGTACATCTAGCGCAAACCATGCACCTATCTTGCACCGACACTAACACTATCTCTAAATGGAAAGAAGTGAGATTCCACACGACCCACGTCACCTAGGAGTTCCGTCAGGCGCGTCCAAAATGATTTTCGAGTGTATGGCATGTTCAATGCAAACCGTGCACCTATCTTGCATGAAGATTAGCACTATCTCCAAACAGACCAAAATGAGCTTGCACTTGAGCCTCGCCACCTAGTGGTACCATCGGGTGCGTCCAAAATGATTGCTAAGCCTATGGTACGTCTAGCACAAACCATGCACCAATCTTGCACCGATGCTAACACTATCTCCAAACGTAAAGAACTGAGATTCCACACGACCCACATCTCCTAGGAGCTCCATCGGGTGCGTCCAAAACGATGTCCGAGCCTATGGTACGTCCGACACAAACCATGCACCTATCTTGTGTCAAGATTACCACTATCTCCAAATGGACTAAAACGAGCTTTCACTTGAGCCTCATCACCTACTGGTATCATCGGGTGCGTCCAAAATGATTTCTGAGCCTATAGTACGTTAGGCGCAAAACGTGCACCGACACAAACACTGTCTTCAAAGAGAAATAAGCACTGTTCGCCTAAATGGCCGTTTAGCCTATTTAAACACCATGTAAACGCTACACGGTGGTGCTCTATGTCCATTTATTCATCCGTTTACCCCGTTTAATTGTTCGTTTAGCCCGAATAAAGGCTAAACAGTAGGTGACCGATTGTTTATCGTTTAGCATTTAGGAAAACATTGGAAACAAGTGAGATTCTACATGACCCACGTCCCCTAGGAGTTCCATCGAGTGTGCCCAAAATGATTTCCGAGCATATAGTACGTTCGACGTAAACTGTGGTCCTATCTTCCGTCAGGATTAGCACTATGTCCGAAAGGATCGAAACGAGCTTCCACTTGAGCCTCATCACATAGTGGTACCATCAGGTGCGTCCAAAATGATTTCTGAGCCTATGGTACAACTAGTGCAAACCATGCACCTATCTTGCACCGACGCTAACACTATCTCTAATTGAAAACAAGTGAGATTCCACACGACCCACGTCACCTAGGAGTTCCGTCAGGCGCGTCCAAAATGATTTTCGAGCATATGGCATGTTCGAAGCAAACCGTGCACCTATCTTGCATGAAGATTAGCACTATCTCCAAACGGACTGAAACGAGCTTCCACTTGAGCCTCATCACCTAGTGGTACCATCAGGTGCGTGCAAAACGATTGCTAAGCCTATGGTACGTCTAGCACAAACCATGCACCTATCTTGCACCGATACTAACACTGTCTCCAAACAGGAAGAAGTGAGATTCCACACGACCCACGTCTCCTAGGAGCTCCGTCGGGTGCGTCCAAAACGATGTCCGAGTCTATGGTACGTCTAACGCAAACCATGCACCTATCTTGTGTCAAGATTAGCACTATCTGCAAATGGACCGAAATGAGCTTTCACTTGAGCCTCGTCACTTCGGAGTACCAACGGGTGCGTCCAAAATGATTTCTGAGCTAACGGTACGTTTGGCGCAAACTGTGCACCTATCTTGCACTGACACTAACACTATATCCAAAGAGGAAGAAGTGAGATTCCACATGACCCATGTCCCCTAGGAGTTCCATCGGGTGTGTCCAAAATAATTTCCGAACCTATGGTACGTTCGACGCAAACCATGCTGCTATCTTGCGTTAGGATTAGCACTATGTCTGAAACGACCGAAATGAGCTTCCACTTGAGCCTCGTCACCTAGTGGTACCATCGAGTGTGTCCAAAACGATTTTTGAGCCAATGGTATGTCTAGTGCAAACCATGCACCTATCTTGCACCGACATTAACACTGTCTCCAAATGGAAAGAAGCAAGATTCCAAATGACCCACAACAACTACGAGTTCCATCGGGTGCGTCTAAAACGATGTTCGAGCCTATCATACATTCGATGCAAACTATGCACCTATCTTGCGTCAAGAGTAACACTATCTCTAAATGGACCAAAACAACGTTCCACTTGAGCCTCATCACCTAGTGGTACCATCGAGTGCCTCCAAAACGATTTGTGAGTCTATGGTACGTTTGGCGCAAACCGTGCACCTATCTTGCACCGACACTAACACTGTCTCCAAAGATAAATAAGCATTGTTCACCTAAACGGCCGTTTACCCTATTTAAACACCGTGTAAACGCTACATGGTTGTGCTCCGTGTTCGTTTATTCATCCATTTACCCGTTTAATTGTTCGCTTAGCCCATTTAATGGACTATTTAGCCCGAATAAAGGCTAAATGGTAGGTGACCGATTGTTTATCGTTTAGCGTTTGAGAAAACATTGGAAATAAGTGAGATTCCACATGACCCACGTCCCCTACGAGTTCCATCGGGTGTGTGCAAAATGATTTTTGAGCCTATGGTACGTTCGACACAAACTGTGCTCCTATCTTGCGTCAGGATTAGCACTATGTCCAAAAGGACCGAAACAAGTTTCCACTTGAGCCTCATCACATAGTGGTACCATCAGGTGCATCCAAAATGATTTCTAAGCATATGGTACGTCTAGCGCAAACCAAGCACCTATCTTGCACCGACACTAACACTGTCTCTAAATGGAAAGAAGCGAGATTCCACACGACCCACGTCACCGAGGAGGTCCGTCAGGCGCGTCCAAAATGATTTTCGAGCATATGGCATGTTCGACGCAAACCGTGAACCTATCTTGCATGAAGATTTGCACTATCTCCAAACGGACTGAAACGAGCTTCCACTTGAGCCTCGTCGCCTAGTGGTACCATCGGGTGCGTCCAAAATGATTGCTAAGCCTATGGTACGTCTAGTGCAAACCATGCACCTATCTTGCACCGATACTAACACTGTCTCCAAATGGAAAGAAGTGAGATTCCACATGACCCACGTCTCCTAGGAGCTCCGTCGTGTGTGTCCAAAACGATGTCCGAGCCTATGGTACGTCTGACGCAAACCATGCACCTATCTTGGGTCAAGATTAGCACTATCTCCAAATGGACCGAAATGAGCTTTCACTTGAGCCTCGTCACTTCGGAGTACCAACGGGTGCGTCCAAAATGATTTCTGAGCCGATGGTACGTTTGGCGCAAACTGTGCACCTATCCTGCACCGACACTAACACTATATCCAAAGAGGAAGAAGTGAGATTCCACATGACCCACGTCACCATGGAGTTCCATCGGGTACGCCCAAAATGATTTCTAAGCCTATGTTATGCTCGACGTAAACCATGCACCTATCTTACATCAATATTAGCACTATGTCCGAAAAGACCAAAATGAGCTTCCACTTGAGCCTCGTCACCAAGTGGTACCATCAAGTGCGTCCAAAACGATTTCTGAGCCAATGGTATGTCTAGTGCAAACCATGCACCTATCTTGCACCGACAGTAACACTATCTCCAAATGGAAAGAAGGGAGATTCCAAATGACCCACATCAACTATGAGTTCCATCGGGTGTGTCCAAAACGATGTTCGAGCCTATCGTACATTCGACGCAAACTGTGCACCTATCTTGCGTCAAGATTAACACTATCTCTAAACGGACTGAAACAACTTTCCACTGGTGCCTCACCACCTAGTGGTATCATTGAGTGCGTCCAAAACGATTTTTGAGCCTATGGTACGTTAGGCGCAAAACGTGCACCTATCTTGCACCGACACTAACAGTCTTCAAAGAGAAATAAGCACTGTTCGCCTAAATGGCCGTTTAGCCTATTTAAACACCGTGTAAACGCTACACGGTGGTGCTCTGCGTCCATTTATTCATCCATTTACCCCGTTTAATTGTTTGTTTAGCCCGAATAAACGCTAAACGGTAGGTGATCGATTGTTTATCGTTTAGCGTTTGGGAAAACATTGGAAATAAGTGAGATTCCACAAGACCCATGTCCCCTAGGAGTTCCATCGAGTGTGCCCAAAATGATTTCCAAGCCTATGGTACGTTCGACGTAAACCGTGGTCCTATCTTGTGTCAGGGTTAGCACTATGTCCGAAAGGACCGAAACGAGCTTCCACTTGAGCCTCATCACATAGTGGTACCATCAGGTGCGACCAAAATGATTTCTGAGCCTATGGTACAACTAGCGCAAACCATGCACCTATCTTGCACCGATGCTAACACTATCTCTAATTGGAAAGAAGTGAGATTCCACACGACCCACGTCACCTAGGAGTTCCGTCAGGCGCGTCCAAAATGATTTTCCAGCGTATGGCATGTTCGAAGCAAACCGTGCACCTATCTTGCATGAAGATTAGCACTATCTCCAAACGAACTGAAACGAGCTTCCACTTGAGCCTCGTCACCTAGTGGTAACATCATGTGCGTCCAAAACGATTGCTAAGCCTATGGTATGTCTAGCGCAAACCATGCACCTATCTTGCACCGATACAAACACTATCTCCAAATGGAAAGAAGTGAGATTCCACATGACCCACGTCTCCTTGGAGCTCCGTTGGGTGCATCCAAAACGATGTCCGAGCCTATGGTATGTCCGACGTAAACCATGCACCTATCTTGTGTCAAGATTAGCACTATCTCCAAATGGACCGAAACGAGCTTTCACTTGAGCCTCGTCACTTCGGAGTACCAATGGGTGCGTCCAAAACGATTGCTAAGCCTATGGTACGTCTAGCGCAAACCATCCACCTATCTTGCACCGATACTAACACTGTCTCTAAATGGAAAGAAGTGAGATGCCACACGACCCACGTCTCCTAGGAGCTCCGTCAAGTGCGTCCAAAACGATGTCCGAGCCTCTGGTACGTCCGACGCAAACCATGCACCTATGTTGTGTCATGATGAGCACTATCTCCAAATGGACCGAAACGAGCTTTCACTTGAGCCTCGTCACTTCGCAGTACCAATGGGTGCGTCCAAAATGATTTCTGAGCCGATGGTATGTTTGGCACAAATTGTGCACCTATCTTGCACCAACACTAACACTATATCCAATGAGAAAGAAATGAGATTTCACATGACCAACGTCAGCATGGAGTTCCATCGGGTATGCCCAAAATGATTTCTGAGCCTATGTTACGCTCGACGCAAACCATGCACCAATCATGCGTCAAGGTTAGCACTATGTCCGAAACGACCGAAATGAGCTTCCACTTGAGCCTCGTCACCTAGTGGTACCATCGAGTGCGTCCAAAATGATTTCTGAGCCTATGGTACGTTTGGCGCAAACCGTGCACCTATCCTGCACCGACACTAACACTGTCTCCAAAGAGAAATAAGCATTGTTCGCCTAAACAGCCATTTAGCCAGTTTAAACACCATGTAAACGCTACACGGTTGTGCTCCGTGTCCGTTTATTCATCCGTTTACACCGTTTAATTATTCGTTTAGCCCGTTTAATGGATGGTTTAGCCTGAATAAAGGCTAAATGGTAGGTGACCGATTGTTTATCGTTTAGCGTTTGGGAAAACATTGGAAATAAGTGAGATTCCACATGACCCACGTCCCCTAGGAGTTCCATCGGGTGCGTCCAAAATGATTTCTGAGCCTATGGTACGTTCGACGCAAACTATGCTCCTATCTTGTGTTAGGATTAGCACTATGTCCAAAAGGACCGAAACAAGCTTCCACTTGAGCCTCATCACATAGTGGTACCATCAGGTGCGTCCAAAATGATTTCTGAACCTATGGTACGTCTAGCACAAACCATGCACCTATCTTGCACCGACACTAACACTATATCCAAAGAGAGAAGTGAGATTTCACATGACCAACGTCACCATGGAGTTCCATCGGGTACGCCCAAAATGATTTCTGAGCCTATGTTACGCTCAACGCAAACCACGCACCTATCTTGTGTCAAGATTAGCACTATGTCCAAAACGACCAAAATGAGCTTCCACTTGAGCCTCGTCACCTAGTGGTATCATCGAGTGTGTCTAAACCAATTTCTGAGCCAATGGTATGTCTAGTGCAAACCATGCACCTATCTTGCACCAACTCTAACACTATCTCCAAATGGAAAGAAGCGAGATTCCAAATGACCCACATCAACTATGAGTTCCATCGGGTGCGTCCAATACGATGTTCGAGCCTATCATACATTCAATGCAAACTATGCACCTATCTTGCGTCAAGATTAACACTATCTCTAAATGGACCGAAACAACTTTCCACTTGAGCCTCATCACCTAGTGGTACCATCGAGTGCCTTCAAAACGATTTGTGAGCCTATGGTACGTTTGGCGCAAACCGTGCACCTATCTTGCACCGACACTAACACTGTGTCCAAAGATAAATAAGCATTGTTCACCAAAACAGCCGTTTACCCTATTTAAACACCATGTAAACGCTACACGGTTGTGCTCCGTGTCCGTTTATTCATCCGTTTACCCATTTAATTGTTTGTTTAGCCCATTTAATGGACTGTTTAGCCCGAATAAAGGCGAAACGGTAGGTGACTGATTGTTTATCGTTTAGTGTTTGGGAAAACATTGGAAATAAGTGAGATTCCACATGACGCACGTCCCCTAGGAGTTCCATCAGGTGTGTGCAAAATGATTTCTGAGCCTATGGTACGTTCGACACAAACCGTGCCCCTATCTTGCGTCAGGATTAGCACTATGTCCGAAAGGACCGAAATAAGCTTCCACTTGAGCCTCATCACATAGTGGTACCATCAGGTGCGTCCAAAATGATTTCTAAGCCTATGGAACGTCTAGTGCAAACCAAGCACCTATCATGCACCGACACTAACACTGTCTCCAAATGGAAAGAAGCAAGATTCCACACGACCCACGTCTCCTAGGAGTTCCGTCAGGCGCGTCCAAAACGATTTTCAAGCATATGGCATGTTCGACGCAAACCGTGCACCTATCTTGCATGAAGATTAGCACTATCTCCAAACGGAGTGAAACGAGCTTCCACTTGAGCCTCGTCGCCTAGTGGTACCATCGGGTGCGTCCAAAACGATTGCTAAGCCTATGGTACGTCTAGCGCAAACCATGCACCTACCTTGCACCGATACTAACACTGCCTCCAAATAGAAAGAAGTGAGATTTCACACGACCCACGTCTCCTAGGAGCTCCATCGGGTTTGTCCAAAACAATGTCCGAGCCTATGGTACGTCTGACGCAAACCATGCACCTATCTTGTGTCAAGATTAGCACTATCTCCAAATGGACCGAAACGAGCTTTCACTTGAGCCTCGTCACTTCGGAGTACCAATGGGTGCGTCTAAAATGATTTTCTAAGCCGATGGTACATTTGGCGCAAACTGTGCACCTATCCTACACCGACACTAACACTATATCCAAAGAGGAAGAAGTGAGATTCCACATGATCCACGTCACCATGGAGTTCCATCGGGTATGCCCAAAATGATTTTTGAGCCTATGTTATGCTCGACGCAAACCATGCACCTATCTTACGTCAATATTAGCACTATGTCCGAAACGACCGAAATGAGCTTCCACTTGAGCCTCGTCACCAAGTGGTACCATCGAGTGCGTCCAAAATGATTTATGAGCCAATGGTATGTCTAGTGCAAACCATGCACCTATCTTGCACCGACACTAACACTGTCTCCAAATGGAAAGAAGCGAGATTCCAAATGACCCACATCAACTTTGAGTTCCATCGGGTGTGTCCAAAACGATGTTCGAGCTTATCGTACATTCGACGCGAACTATGCACCTATCTTGCGTCAAGATTAACACTATCTCTAAATGGACCGAAACAACTTTCCACTTGTGCCTCATCACCTAGTGGTATCATCGAGTGCGTCCAAAATGATTTCTGAGCCTATGGTACGTTAGGCACAAAACGTGCACCTATCTTGCACCAACACTAACACTGTCTTCAAAGAGAAATAAGCACTGTTCGCCTAAATGGCCGTTTAGCCTATTTAAACACTGTGTAAACGCTACATGGTGGTGCTCTATGTCCATTTATTCATCCATTTACCCCGTTTAATTATTCGTTTAGCCCGAATAAACGCTAAACGGTAGGTGACCGATTGTTTATCGTTTAGCGTTTGGGAAAACATTGGAAATAAGTGAGATTCCACATGACCCATGTCCCCTAGGAGTTCCATCGAGTGTGCCCAAAATGATTTCCGAGCCTATGGTACGTTCGACGTAAACCGTGGTCCTATCTTGTGTCAGGATTAGCACTATGTCCAAAAGGACCGAAACGAGCTTCCACTTGAGCCTCATCACATAGTGGTACCATCAAGTGCGTCCAAAATGATTTCTTAGCCTATGGTACAACTAGCGCAAACCATGCACCTATCTTGCACCGATGCTAACACTATCTCTAATTGGAAAGAAGTGAGATTCCACACGACCCACGTCACCTAGGAGTTCCGTCAGGCGCGTCCAAAATGATTTTCTAGCACATGGCATGTTCGAAGCAAACCGTGCACCTATCTTGCATGAAGATTAGCACTATCTCTAGACGGACTGAAATGAGCTTCCACTTGAGCCTCGTCACCTAGTGGTACCATCAGGTGCGTCCAAAATGATTGCTAAGCCTATGGTACGTCTAGCGCAAACCATGCACCTATCTTACACCGATACTAACACTGTCTCCAAATGGGAAGAAGTGAGATTCCACATGACCCACGTCTCCTAGGAGCTCCATCGGGTGTGCCAAAACGATGTCCATGCCTATGGTATGTCTGACGCAAACCATGCACCTATCTTGTGTCAAGATTAGCACTATCTCCAAATAGACCAAAACGAGCTTTCACTTGAGCCTCGTCACTTCGGAGTACCAACGGGTGCGTCCAAAATGATTTCTGAGCCGACGGTACATTTGGCACAAACTGTGCACCTATCTTGCACTAACACTAACACTATATCCAAAGAGGAAGAAGTGAGATTCCACATGACCCACGTCACCCTGGAGTTCCATCAGGTATGCCCAAAATGATTTCTAAGCCTATGTTACGCTCGACGCAAACCGTGCACCTATCTTGCGTCAAGATTAGCACTATGTCCGAAAGGACCGAAATAAGCTTCCACTTGAGCCTCGTCACCTAGTGGTACCATGCAGTGCGTCCAAAATGATTTCTGAGCCAATAGTATGTCTAGTGCAAACCATGCACCTATCTGGCATAGACACTAACACTGTCTCCAAATGGAAAGAAGCAAGATTCCAAATGACCCACATCAACTATGAGTTCCATCAGGTGCATCCAAAACGATGTTCGAGCCTATCGTACATTCGACGCAAACTGGGCACCTATCTTGCATCAAGATTAACACTATCTCTAAACAGACCGAAACAACTTTCCACTTGAGCCTCATCACTTAGTGGTACCATCGAGTGCATCCAAAACAATTTTTGAGCCTATGGTACGTTTGGCGCAAACCGTGCACCAATCTTGCACCGACACTAACACTGTCTCCAAAGAGAAATAAGCACTGTTTGCCTAAACGGCCGTTTAGCCTGTTTAAACACCGTGTAAACGCTACATGGTGGTGCTCTGTGTCCATTTATTCGTCCGTTTACCCCGTTTAATTGTTCGTTTAGCCCGTTTAATGGACTGTTTAGCCCGAATAAAGGTTAAACGGTAGGTGACCGATTGTTTATCATTTAGCATTTGGGAAAACATTGGAAATAAGTGAGATTCCACATGACCCACATCCCCTAGGATTTCCATCGAGTGTGTCCAAAATGATTTCCGAGCCTATGGTACGTTCGACGCAAACCATGCTCCTATCTTGCGTCAGGAATAGCACTATGTCTGAAAGGACCGAAACGAGCTTCCACTTGAGCCTCATCATATAGTGGTACCATCAGGTGCGTTCAAAATGATTTCTGAGCCTATGGTACAACTAGCGCAAACCATGCACCTATCTTGCACCGACACTAACAGTGTCTCTAAGTGGAAAGAAGTGAGATTCCACACGACCCACGTCACCTAGGAGTTCTGTCAGGTGTGTCCAAAATGATTTTCGAGCATATGGCACGTTCAACGCAAACCGTGCACCTATCTTGCATGAAGATTAGCACTATGTCCAAAAGGACCGAAACGAGCTTCCACTTGAGCCTCATCACATAGTGGTACCATCAGGTGCGTCCAAAATGATTTCTTAGCCTATGGTACAACTAGCGCAAACCATGCACCTATCTTGCACCGATGCTAACACTATCTCTAATTGGAAAGAAGTGAGATTCCACACGACCCACGTCACCTAGTAGTTCCGTCAGGCGCGTCCAAAATGATTTTCTAGCACAGGGCATGTTCGAAGCAAACCGTGCACCTATGTTGCATGAAGATTAGCACTATCTCCAGACGGACTGAAACGAGCTTCCACTTGAGCCTCATCACCTAGTGGTACCATCAGGTGCATCCAAAATGATTGCTAAGCCTATGGTACGTCTAGCGCAAACCATGCACCTATCTTGCACCGATACTAACACTGTCTCCAAACGGGAAGAAGTGAGATTCCACATGACCCACGTCTCCTAGGAGCTCCGTCGGGTGCACCAAAACGATGTTCGAGCCTATCATACATTCGACGCAAACTGGGCACCTATCTTGCATCAAGATTAACACTATCTCTAAACAGACCGAAACAACTTTCCACTTGAGCCTCAGCCACTTTCATGCGCATTAGGCCTGGGGGAATATGATGTCCCCGAAAAGCCAACTTGAACTGCTCCCATGTTACTCGTGCATTAGCAGGTAGAGAGGACAAGAAATGTGTCCACCAGATCCCTGCTGGTCCTTGCAACTGGTGAGAAGCATACTCAGCCTTCAGATGCTCGGTGACCCTTAGCAGACGAAACTTCTGCTCAATGGTGTTGAGCCACTCGTCAGCCTATAGTGGTTCCTTAGCCACCTTGAAGATAGGAGGCTTTGTATCTAGAAATTCCTTGAATGTACTGTACTGATTTGGCTCAGGCCCTTGTTGCTGAGGGTGGCCATGAGCGGTGTTCTGCGCGATGAGGCGCAGAGCTTCCTCCATTATCCTTTGGCTCCCCAAGAATTGGGCAAAGAACTCCTGAGCGGACAGCGGTTGTGGCGGTGGTAAGTCATCACCATTACCATCCTGGCTGCTACTAGCTCCTGCACGGGTGCGCGTCATCTGCGAAGTTGCGATAATACACGATTATTGGTTGATGCCATAAGATTGTAGATGAATTTATAATCATGCCAAACTAAAATTACTGGAGACAAAGCTCAAATTTACAATAAAAACAGAGGCATAACAATTCATTCTCGCAACATGACACCACCAATTTGATCGCTTATCGGACTCATAACACATTAATATTCAAATCATGATCTTAGATAAATCGACTGGAATTAGCGTTTAACTGAACGTGCGATAGTCATGCAAATAACAATATTACATGATAGTTCAAATCACCAACACCAAACTCAAACTACAGGTCCATCACACAACCAACGATGATACATTAAGCACTTCTACTAAGTACTAAGCAATTTAATCCTCATCATGATCACTATCGAGGTTAGAGATAGGATCATCTCCTTCCTCAGGCTCCACCTCTTCCTCTTCCTCGTCCTCATCATCATCTTCTTCCATATTTGGACTATCTTCTTCCCCATCTAGGACTAGGTTCAGCTAGTTGTTCAAATAGTGCACTTCATGCTGAAGGTTCATTACTTGAAATTGAGCCTATGCAAGCTACTGGCGTAAGCCCCTTTCGGCACGGTTCTGGGCGTTACTCATGTCGTGGTGCCTATCTCGCTCTATCCTTATTGTAGCAACATGGTTTTCTACCACATCATGCTGATGTCTAGCTGTGGACACCTCTGGACGGGCGGTCTCCAACTACTCCCATAGCCCTACAAGCACTACTTGATCATTAGCTCTAGCTTCTTGAGCTGCTACCCTCTGCTGATCCACTTGCTCCATTTGGGCATGGAGAGTGCCCAAAGCTGCATAGGCTTGGTCAGATTCCCATCGGGCTTTACTTGTGGCTTTCTTTTGCTTGCGCACACACTTCTTGAGCTAATGCTGCACGGCTTCAACTCTCATGAGTTTGTCCATGCAAGTGGTGTATGATTCCTGCCAGAAATCCCTGGTGTCCTGGTGTGCACAAAACATCTTCATCACCGCAAACATTGCACTCATGGAGGGACTAGAGCTATTTTCTCTCTCATCCCGATCTCTAATCAATGCATTTTGGTTACGTTGTTCCCAATTTGTGGTGGATAGATCCACCCAAGGAAACATACTCGCTGCACTGCCAGTGAGTGCGTCTCCATGCTGCTAGCAGATTTGCCTCAAAACCTCAAAGACCACAATTTGGGCAGCCTCCCAAGGAGTTTTCCCTTCCGATTCTGCCTTCCACTCCTACCAGAAGGGCGGTTGTGTGCGGGCTGGTATAGTTAGCCGCACCTCATACCATGGCTGTCCCTCCAAGTACTCTTCAATCCAATGATAAAGGGGTGGTTCCTAGTACCCTGCAAAGTGCATAACTCTCCACAATAGTGTAGGCGTTCCAAAAACCATCAAGAAATTCTCACATCCAACTGGTGCTGCCATCTGTACCATCAACATGTACAACTCTATGTGAGATAAGGCCATAATGGATAAGAGTTACATAACCGAGTAAGAAATTTATAAGGGGAGGAACAATTTAATTATTTGAATGATAATATCATGATGCATGCTCATTCCGTACGTCTTCACAAACTTAGGAAAAAAATGTTTCTAACGGTAGACACGGTGGCATACATACATTCTCTCATATATAGCATAACTAGTCGAGCTACATGTTTTGTTGTTAGTGTACCTGCATAAAAGTTTCATTTCAGCCCATCCCATAATTAAATATGCAGAATGTAAATCTAAATACTTCCATATATGTGTACCCACACATATACTTCCATATCAAGCTACCCGATAACAGTGTATACCCACAATTAAATACACACCATATACACAAGCAAGCATGCATACATAGTCATACCAAGCTAACTCTCCCTGACCGCACACTCACATCTTACGGTCATGCCACTCATCAACTTACCTTAGCGTAGAGGCATTTGATCCATACATTACCATTCATGTGAATGGCATCCATACAATAGCACGCCGTATGGACGACGAAATAAAAACCACCATGTTAGTACTTAAATAGTCATCAAATAGTCCTTAATTTGGGCATAAGAAAAGTGATCATTGGCACACTTTAGATTTCAAATACCTATTTATATAGCTATTAGTTGCTAGAGAAGGGTTTTAGAAAAACAAAAACTTTTGTTTTAAATACACATGTGACAATTAACGTTGAATCTTGCTCTGATACCAGTTGTCGCAGAACCAACCAATTTATAAAAGTACAAGTACAATGGCAGCCTGCAAGCGGTTGCACTGTCATACTTGAACCCATATAAACCCAGTAGTCCGTCGAGTACCATGACGGGTCTCGATAAATGATTTATAACAACCAAGATCGTATATGATTCAACATAGATGTCACATATTACATAAAGTTCACAGATACATTTCCATCATCAGAGTATGAAACAAAGTTATTACAAACCGAGTTTGATAGACAAAAGCGGAAGCAATTTAAGTTTGAAAGTAAAGTTTCCAACATAGTTTAATACAGTGCCCAAAATATGATCACAATCCACAAAAGCATGTAGAGGGATTAATAAAGAAGCCTGCCCAAGGCTTACTCCTCATCCACAGCGGGATAGAAGCAACTCTTGCAATAACTATGATACACAGTGCCATATGCAACAATGGGAAATAAACCCTGAGTACGAGAAGGTACTCAGCTAGACTTACCCATCATAAACCAGAAATAAAATGACTCCAAGGATCATGCAAGGCTGTATAAGTGGAGATAGCTTGACAACATTTTGCATAAATGCGATTAACTCAGTTATATAATTATGATTTTCTTATCAAGTTAATTATAACTGTCCATCTCTAAATTAGCAACTAACCTGTGCCAAACATGTGGTATATCATTTAAAAGCATACAATAGTAACCATAGCCGGTATTGTAATTCCCATACTCATTCGAACCATCATGTTCCATGATACAATTACTACAATGTTGGGACTAGCCAAGTTTTTCACTATCCAGGAGAGACGGCGATTCAAATCGATTTCAACCAGCTGGGAATTTATTCCTAACACAAACCCAGGTAGACCAGATCATTAGTCGCCTTAGGTCACCTTTGGTACAACTCAGGTCCACATTTTATGGGTTCATACCGCGTCGCATAATTGAGGACACCAAATGCCAGGACATTCAGGTCCAGCCTGCCCTTGGGCTCAGTCTGGCTACCCACAAGGAGCGCACAACAGAACGGGACCTGGCCTGAGTCGAGCTACTTGGCTTCATGGTCGGAACGAGTTATCCGGCCAGCTAAGTGATAGGCATGCGTTCAATCTTGTCAGAAGCGCCAACAACGGGACAGTCCTTAACCGACACAGACAGAATCACATGAGTCAACCTACGCATAGACTCCACCCGGTCTTGATTTTCTTTTACCCCATGGTTATGTTCCATGATAGCAAATATAGCCAACCGTGGTCCAGTATCCACCTATATCTCGCAGGTGATAGGAAATCACCTGACTTCTACCGGTCTAAGCATGGCTAAGCATATATTCGATCCTGGACCAACACAGGGTTAACAGTGTATATATCTAGACAAGGAATTTATATGCATCAAGTGGTTCCAATCAACTCTTATAACCTAATGCATCAATCATAAGGACTTAAGTAATCATTTGTAAAATACTAGGAGACTTAGAATGCTCTGGGGCTTGCCTTTCAGAAAGGAAGTGGGGCAGTGATCAGGGCACTTCGAAAACTCTTCTGGGTTCTACTCCTCACCTTCGAGAGCTGCGGCTTGAGGATTCTCCTACTGGTCCCCTTCTTCTACTTCGTCGAACTCCAGCAACGTTATTTCTTCCTCCAATCCTAGATGCATGAATATGGCATAAGGTATTGCGAATGCGTATATGTTGACAAGTATAGTTGCATGATCAGTGATGAATGCATTCCTGTAAGTATTCTTAATAGCATGTTGTTTAAGGAATAACAAGTGTATCATGTTTTACTGAGTATGTGCATATCTCTTCTTGATTATTTAATTAACTACTTCAACAATGCATCTACTATATCACCAAACAACAGTTACTCATTTTACTCATAACTGAAGTTCTACTTATCCAAATGCTGTGATCTTGGACTTTCTGGAAAGCTTATAAAATTTTCTACAACTCTTATTTAATCACCAAAAGCTAATTCACAAATTATCTTAACCAAAACAGACAAGCAACCCAGTGCTGTCTAGAAATTCCAGAGAGTAAGCAATTCGGAAATACTAACTTTAAACAGCTATAACTCCCAAATTCTTTGGCCTATTGCTCTGAAATTTTAACACAAGATAAATGAATAAGTTATCTACAACTTTGTTATTAACCATTTTACAGCAAACATCATTTTCACTATGCCACACACCAAACTACCAAATCTGTCCAAAAACCCTTTCAACTCGAATTATAAAGCAACAACACTTTTACTTCATGTAAGCATTCAAATTTTTACAACACAAAGTCTACCAACAGTTTAAGAATACCAAATACACTCAAGAAAACATAATGGTAAAGCCAAAACTATTTATTTAAATGCCTTTATTATTTTACTTAGATACTTAGGTTAAATAATAAACATATACCAAATGTGCATCATAAATTCTCAAAAATTTACAGTGCCTTACTAATGCTACCAAAAGACTACTGTAAAAGTTTCATGGCATTTTACCAAGTTAAACATTCTATGCAAAAATAACAAGGCAAAAGGTCTTA
Source organism: Miscanthus floridulus (assembly GCF_019320115.1). Taxonomy (NCBI): domain Eukaryota; kingdom Viridiplantae; phylum Streptophyta; class Magnoliopsida; order Poales; family Poaceae; genus Miscanthus; species Miscanthus floridulus. The sequence continues at coordinate 62,569,883 of NC_089586.1, read as the reverse complement.
AAATAGCATAAATAGAAAACCCTAGTGAACAGTGTCAAGCAATAGATTTTATATTTTTCTTAACATACATATGGTACTAGGATAACCTCCAACAAATTTCATGAATATTGGATTCATAAATAATTTATAAAAATTCATACAAGGATTAACTAATTATAAAAGAAAAATCTATAACTACAAACCTATACATGCACTAACCCTCAATTTTTTACCAGAGCTCATACATGTCAAGAATAGCTTACCACAAAAATCTCATAATTTTTGGATTAGAGGAACTCTAGATATAAAATAAACAAGTTTGCATGCATTCAAAAACATATTTCCAGTTTCAATTTAAATCTTCAAAAACTTTACTGAAAATGCTAATATCATATTTTTCCTAAATACTACACTTCACCAAGATCTTAACCAAATTTGAACTACAAATTTTGGTTCTCCCAAACTCTAGATATAAAATTTACAAAACTGTATGAAATCTGGTATTAAATGAGCTATCCTATACTCTCCAGTCGCTCATAGGCGGGACTCGCCTGACAGTGGACCCCACACGTCAGTGACTCAGAACAGGGCAGCGGTGCTGCATGACATTGCGTGGCCACGGCTCATCGATGGCGAGCTTCACCGGCGATGGCACCTGTTCTACGGTGAACCCCTCGACCCGGCGCACACTTTGGGCTATCTAGGTGGGCGGATAACCGACGCGAAGGACGGTAGCGATGGCCATGGTGGCTTGGTGGTGCTACGTCGGCGGTGGCCACAGCAACGCAAGTTCAAGCTTGGACGAGCATCTACTACCCAAGACAAACTCAACGCACTAGCTAACGCATGGAGAGGTGGATGGTGGCACTCCGGCCACGGTGACGGTCACGGCGGTGATGCTTTGGTGAGGCCAAGCGTGGCACAGAAGCTTACCGAGTGTGGTCAGCGAGCACGGGCTGATGCGGTGATGCTCGGGGAAGATGGTGGAGGGCTTGCGACGGTGAAGGAGCGGCAAGGGCGAGCTGGCGCCGGCAATGGCGACGGTGGCGAGCGCTCGGCGCTACGGCTGCTGCTGCAGTGAAGAAGGAAGCTGAGGAAATGATAATGGCAAGCGCAGGGCAGTGTAGGCAGGCGCAGGGAGTGATAAGGTGTGCTCTGGCCTAGCTTGGCCGCACGGAGCAGGGCGCCGGTGACACGCGACCATGCTTGCTTCCACGTGGCGCGCGAGCTCTACCGATGTCAGCCACTAAATCGTCCAATTCAGTTCGTTCAGTCACGAGATGGTAATGCCTTACAGCGTACTTTGGTGACGTTCATTCTCTTAAACCGTGAAGTATCAGTGCACACTATCTAAACAAATGTGGTAGATCTATGTACCAGTTACATATTCTCTTCAAGGATCATGTGGTAACTCGCAACCAAAACCGAGTTAAATCATCCTAAAGGTCAGCTCGTCAGACTGTCTAACATCCAGACTTAGAAAAAATTTTCTAAGTGTAGAAATCAGTGCATTAGTGATTTTTGTGAGCTCCAAAAGACTAAGCTATGCACCTTATCATCACATGACCCAAAAATAAAAGTTGTTCCCCATATCAAATACTACAACTTTGCTTTAGTGACCACCTACATGCAAGGTCTCTAGCACATAGTTCAAACTTGGTCAAACATGCTACATTCAAATGATGGTATACATTCAAACTAGGACTTAGTGACCAAATTGCCCTTAACCATGAATACCAAAGTTCATAACGATACTCTAAACATGTTTAAGCTAATTGCAACATCACACAATCATTTCATGCATTGGTCACACATAGGGCTATCTAGGTCAACACGTAACATTACTTAAGTGCTTGATCATTAAAGGTGACATTCATGAACAATGTTCCATTTGTTAACCTAAGTGTTGTTAATATGTTTTTGTGACTCATATCAACCAATTACATGTATACACTCATGATCATATGCATATACACATGGAAACATGAAATAATAAGCAATGTTGCATATGTTTCAATCAAATGTTTCAAGTGAAAATGCTTATATATGAATGCATGATGCTCATGCTCATGCTATGCAAGTCAATTTATGCAAGGCTAACACCTAGGGTGTTACAAAATTGTGCACCAATATTGCACCGACACTAACACTATATCCAAAGAGAAAGAAGTGAGATTCCACATGAGCCACGTCACCATGGAGTTCCATCGGGTACGTCCAAAATGATTTCCGAGCCTATGTTGAGCTCGACGCAAAACCATGCACCTATCTTGCATCAAGATTAGCACTATGTCTGAAAGGACCAAAATGAGCTTCCACTTGAGCCTCGTCACCTAGTGCTACCATCGAGTGCGTCCAAAATGATTTCTAAGCCAATGGTATGTCTAGTGCAAACCATGCACCTATCTTGCAGCGACACTAACACTGTCTCCAAATAGAAAGAAGCAAGATTCCAAATGACCCACATCAACTATGAGTTCCATCGGGTGCATCCAAAATGATGTTCAAGCCTATCATACATTCGACGCAAACTGTGCACTTATCTTGCGTCAAGATTAACAATTTCTCTAAACAGACCGAAACAACTTTCCAGTTGAGCCTCATCACCTAGTGGTACCATCGAGTGCATCCAAAATGATTTCTAAGCCTATGGTACGTTAGGCGCAACCCGTGCACCTATCTTGCATCGACACTAACACTGTCTCTAAAGAGAAAGAAGTGAGATTCCACATGACCCATCTCCCCTAGGAGTTCCATCTGGTGTGTCTAAAATGATTTCCAAGCCTATGGTACGTTCGATGCAAACCGTGCTACTATCTTGCATCAGGATTATCACTATGTTCGAAAGGACCGAAATGAGCTTCCACTTGAGCCTCATCACATAGTGGTACCATCAGGTGCGTCCAAAATGATTTATGAGCCTATGGTAAGTCTAGCGCAAACCAAGCACCTATCTTGCACCAACACTAACGCTGTCTCTAAATGGAAAGAAGTGAGATTCCATATGACCCACGTCACCTAGGAGTTCCGTCGGGCGCATCCAAAATGATTTTCGAGCGTATGGTACGTTCGACGCAAACCGTGCACCTATCTTGCATGAAGATTAGCACTATCTCCTAACACACTGGAATGAGCTTCCACTTGAGCCTCATCACGTAGTGGTACCATCGGGTGCGTCCAAAATAATTGCTAAGCCTATGGTACGTCTAGCGCAAACCATGCACCTATCTTACACCGAACCTAACACTATCACCCAAAACAGGAAGAAGTGAGATTCCACATGACCCACGTCACCCTAGAGTTCCATCGGGTACTTCCAAAATAATTTTCGAGCCTATGTTACGCTCAACGCAAACCATGCACCTATCTTGCGTTAAGATTAGCACTATGTCCAAAAGGACCGAAATAAGCTTCCACTTGAGCCTCGTCGCCTAGTGGTACCATCGAGTGCGTCCAATATGATTTCTGAGCCAGTGGTATGTCTAGTGCAAACCATGCACCTATCTTGCACCGACACTAACACTGTCTCCAAATGGAAAGAAGCGAGATTCCAAATGACCCACATCAACTATGAGTTCCATCGGGTGCGTCCAAAACAATGTTCGAGCCTATCGTACATTCGACGCAAACTCTGCACCTATCTTGCGTCAAGATTAACACTATCTCTAAACGGACCGAAACAACTTTCCATTTGAGCCTCATCACCTAGTGGTACCATCGAGTGCGTCCAAAATGATTTCTGGGCCTATGGTACGTTTGGCGCAAACCGTGCACAATCTTGCACCGACACTAACACTGTCTCCAAAGAGAAATAAGCATTGTTCGCCTAAACGGCCGTTTAGCCTATTTAAACACCGTGTAAACGCTACACAGTGGTGCTTTGTGTCCAATTATTCATCCGTTTACCCTGTTTAATTGTTCGTTTAGCCTGTTTAATGGACTGTTTAGCCCGAATAAAGGCTAAACGGTAGGTGACCGATTGTTTATCATTTAGCGTTTGGGAAAACATTGGAAATAAGTGAGATTCCACATGACCCACGTCCCCAAGGAGTTCCATCGAGTGTGTCCAAAATGATTTCTGAGCCTGTGGTACGTTCGACGCAAACCGTGCTCCTATCTTGTGTCAGGATTAGCACTATGTCCGAAAGGACCGAAACGAGCTTCCACTTGAGCCTCATCATATAGTGGTACCATCAGTTGCGTCCAAAATGATTTCTAAGCCTATGGTACATCTAGCGCAAACCATGCACCTATCTTGCACCGACACTAACACTGTCTCTAAATGGAAAGAAGTGAGATTCCATACGACCCACGTCACCTAGGAGTTCTGTCAGCTGCGTCCAAAATGATTTTTGAGCGTATGGCATGTTCGACGCAAACCATGCACCTATCTTGCATGAAGATTAGCACTATCTCCAAATGGACTGAAACGAGCTTCCACTTGAGCCTCGTCACCTAGTGGTACCATCGGGTGCGTCCAAAACAATTGCTAAGCCTATGGTATGTCTAGCGCAAACCGTGCACCTATCTTGCACCGATACTAACACTGTCTCCAAACGGAAAGAAGTGAGATTCCACACGACCCATGTCTCCTAGGAGCTCCATCGGGTGCATCCAAAACGATGTCCGAGCCTATGGTACGTCCGATGCAAACCAAGCACCTATCTTGTGTCAAGATTAGCACTATCTCCAAATGGACCGAAATGAGCTTTCACTTGAGCCTCGTCACTTCGGAGTTCCAGTGGGTGCGTCCAAAATTATTTCTGAGCCGATGGTATGTTTGGCGCAAACTGTGCACCTATCTTGCACCGACACTAACACTGTCTCCAAAGAGAAATAAGCACTGTTCACCTAAACGGCTGTTTAGCCAGTTTAAACACCATGTAAACGCAACACGGTTGTGCTCCATGTCCGTTTATTCGTCCGTTTACACTGTTTAATTGTTCATTTAGCTCGTTTAATGGACTGTTTAGCCCGAATAAAGGAAAAACGGTAGGTGACCGATTGTTTATCATTTAGCATGTGGGAAAACATTGGAAATAAGTGAGATTCCACATGACCCACGTCCCCTAGGAGTTCCATCGAGTGTGTCCAAAATGATTTCCGAGCCTATGGTACGTTCGACGCAAACCGTGCTCCTATCTTGCGTCAGGATTAGCACTATGTCCGAAAGGACCGAAACAAGCTTCCACTTGAGCCTCATCATATAGTAGTACCATTAGGTGTGTCCAAAATGATTTCTGAGCCTATGGTACATCTAGCGCAAACCATGCACCTATCTTGCACCGACACTAACACTATCTCTAAATGGAAAGAAGTGAGATTCCACACGACCCACATCACCTAGGAGTTCCGTCAGGCGCGTCCAAAATGATTTTCGAGCGTATGGCATGTTCAATGCAAACCGTGCACCTATCTTGCATGAAGATTAGCACTATCTCCAAACAGACCAAAATGAGCTTGCACTTGAGCCTCGCCACCTAGTGGTTCCATCGGGTGCGTCCAAAATGATTGCTAAGCCTATGGTACGTCTAGCACAAACCATGCACCAATCTTGCACCGATGCTAACACTATCTCCAAACGTAAAGAACTGAGATTCCACATGACCCACATCTCCTAGGAGCTCCGTCGGGTGCGTCCAAAATGATGTCCGAGCCTATGGTACGTCCGACGCAAACCATGCACCTATCTTGTGTCAAGATTACCACTATCTCCAAATGGACTAAAACGAGCTTTCACTTGAGCCTCATCACCTACTGGTATCATCGAGTGCGTCCAAAATGATTTCTGAGCCTATAGTACGTTAGGCGCAAAATGTGCACCGACACAAACACTGTCTTCAAAGAGAAATAAGCACTGTTCACCTAAATGGCCGTTTAGCCTATTTAAACACCGTGTAAACGCTACACGGTGGTGCTCTATGTCCATTTATTCATCCGTTTACCCCGTTTAATTGTTCGTTTAGCCCAAATAAAGGCTAAACAGTAGGTGACCGATTGTTTATCGTTTAGCATTTAGGAAAACATTGGAAACAAGTGAGATTCTACATGACCCACGTCCCCTAGGAGTTCCATCGAGTGTGGCCAAAATGATTTCCGAGCATATGGTACGTTCGACGTAAACTGTGGTCCTGTCTTCCGTCAGGATTAGCACTATGTCCGAAAGGATCGAAACGAGCTTCCACTTGAGCCTCATCACATAGTGGTACCATCAGGTGCGTCCAAAATGATTTCTGAGCCTATGGTACAACTAGTGCAAACCATGCACCTATCTTGCACCGACGCTAACACTATCTCTAATTGAAAACAAGTGAGATTCCACACGACCCACGTCACCTAGGAGTTCCGTCAGGCGCGTCCAAAATGATTTTCGAGCATATGGCATGTTCGAAGCAAACCGTGCACCTATCTTGCATGAAGATTAGCACTATCTCCAAACGGACTGAAACGAGCTTCCACTTGAGCCTCGTCACCTAGTGGTACCATCAGGTGCGTGCAAAACGATTGCTAAGCCTATGGTACGTCTAGCACAAACCATGCACCTATCTTGCACCGATACTAACACTGTCTCCAAACAGGAAGAAGTGAGATTCCACACGACCCACGTCTCCTAGGAGCTCCGTCGGGTGCGTCCAAAACGATGTCCGAGTCTATGGTACGTCTAACGCAAACCATGCACCTATCTTGTGTCAAGATTAGCACTATCTGCAAATGGACCGAAATGAGCTTTCACTTGAGCCTCGTCACTTCGGAGTACCAACGGGTGCGTCCAAAATGATTTCTGAGCTAACGGTACGTTTGGCGCAAACTGTGCACCTATCTTGCACTGACACTAACACTATATCCAAAGAGGAAGAAGTTAGATTCCACATGACCCATGTCCCCTAGGAGTTCCGTCGGGTGTGTCCAAAATAATTTCCGAGCCTATGGTACGTTCAACGCAAACCATGCTGCTATCTTGCGTTAGGATTAGCACTATGTCTGAAACGACCGAAATGAGCTTCCACTTGAGCCTCGTCACCTAGTGGTACCATCGAGTGTGTCCAAAACGATTTTTGAGCCAATGGTATGTCTAGTGCAAACCATGCACCTATCTTGCACCGACATTAACACTGTCTCCAAATGGAAAGAAGCGAGATTCCAAATGACCCACAACAACTATGAGTTCCATCGGGTGCGTCTAAAATGATGTTCGAGCCTATCGTACATTCGATGCAAACTATGCACCTATCTTGCGTCAAGATTAACACTATCTCTAAATGGACCAAAACAACGTTCCACTTGAGCCTCATCACCTAGTGGTACCATCGAGTGCCTCCAAAACGATTTGTGAGTCTATGGTACGTTTGGCGCAAATCGTGCACCTATCTTGCACCGACACTAACACTGTCTCCAAAGATAAATAAGCACTGTTCACCTAAACGGACGTTTACCCTATTTAAACACCGTGTAAACGCTACACGGTTGTGCTCCGTGTTCGTTTATTCATCCATTTACCCGTTTAATTGTTCGCTTAGCCCATTTAATGGACTATTTAGCCCGAATAAAGGCTAAACGGTAGGTGACCGATTGTTTATCGTTTAGCGTTTGAGAAAACATTGGAAATAAGTGAGATTCCACATGACCCACGTCCCCTACGAGTTCCATCGGGTGTGTGCAAAATGATTTTTGAGCCTATGGTACGTTCGACACAAACTGTGCTCCTATCTTGCGTCAGGATTAGCACTATGTCCAAAAGGACCAAAACAAGTTTCCACTTGAGCCTCATCACATAGTGGTACCATCAGGTGCATCCAAAATGATTTCTAAGCCTATGGTACGTCTAGCGCAAACCAAGCACCTATCTTGCACCAACACTAACACTGTCTCTAAATGGAAAGAAGCGAGATTCCACACGACCCACGTCACCGAGGAGGTCCGTCAGGCGCGTCCAAAATGATTTTCGAGCATATGGCATGTTCGACGCAAACCGTGAACCTATCTTGCATGAAGATTTGCACTATCTCCAAATGGACTGAAACGAGCTTCCACTTGAGCCTCGTCGCCTAGTGGTACCATCGGGTGCGTCCAAAACGATTGCTAAGCCTATGGTACGTCTAGTGCAAACCATGCACCTATCTTGCACCGATACTAACACTGTCTCCAAATGGAAAGAAGTGAGATTCCACATGACCCACGTCTCCTAGGAGCTCCGTCGTGTGTGTCCAAAACGATGTCCGAGCCTATGGTACGTCTGACGCAAACCATGCACCTATCTTGGGTCAAGATTAGCACTATCTCCAAATGGACCGAAATGAGCTTTCACTTGAGCCTCGTCACTTCGGAGTACCAACGGGTGCGTCCAAAATGATTTCTGAGCCGATGGTACGTTTGGCGCAAACTGTGCACCTATCCTGCACCGACACTAACACTATATCCAAAGAGGAAGAAGTGAGATTCCACATGACCCACGTCACCATGGAGTTCCATCGGGTACGCCCAAAATGATTTCTAAGCCTATGTTATGCTCGACGTAAACCATGCACCTATCTTACATCAATATTAGCACTATGTCCGAAAAGACCAAAATGAGCTTCCACTTGAGCCTTGTCACCAAGTGGTACCATCGAGTGCGTCCAAAACGATTTCTGAGCCAATGGTATGTCTAGTGCAAACCATGCACCTATCTTGCACCGACAGTAACACTATCTCCAAATGGAAAGAAGGGAGATTCCAAATGACCCACATCAACTATGAGTTCCATCGGGTGTGTCCAAAACGATGTTCGAGCCTATCGTACATTCGACGCAAACTGTGCACCTATCTTGCGTCAAGATTAACACTATCTCTAAACGGACCGAAACAACTTTCCACTTGTGCCTCATCACCTAGTGGTATCATTGAGTGCGTCCAAAACGATTTTTGAGCCTATGGTACGTTAGGCGCAAAACGTGCACCTATCTTGCACCGACACTAACACTGTCTTCAAAGAGAAATAAGCACTGTTCGCCTAAATGGCCGTTTAGCCTATTTAAACACCGTGTAAACGCTACACGGTGGTGCTCTGCGTCCATTTATTCATCCATTTACCCCGTTTAATTGTTCGTTTAGCCCGAATAAACGCTAAACGGTAGGTGATCGATTGTTTATCGTTTAGCGTTTGGGAAAACATTGGAAATAAGTGAGATTCCACAAGACCCATGTCCCCTAGGAGTTCCATCGAGTGTGCCCAAAATGATTTCCAAGCCTATGGTACGTTCGACGTAAACCGTGGTCCTATCTTGTGTCAGGGTTAGCACTATGTCCGAAAGGACCGAAACGAGCTTCCACTTGAGCCTCATCACATAGTGGTACCATCAGGTGCGACCAAAATGATTTCTGAGCCTATGGTACAACTAGCGCAAACCATGCACCTATCTTGCACCGATGCTAACACTATCTCTAATTGGAAAGAAGTGAGATTCCACACGACCCACGTCACCTAGGAGTTCTGTCAGGCGCGTCCAAAATGATTTTCCAGCGTATGGCATGTTCGAAGCAAACCGTGCACCTATCTTGCATGAAGATTAGCACTATCTCCAAACAAACTGAAACGAGCTTCCACTTGAGCCTCGTCACCTAGTGGTAACATCATGTGCGTCCGAAACGATTGCTAAGCCTATGGTACGTCTAGCGCAAACCATGCACCTATCTTGCACCGATACAAACACTATCTCCAAATGGAAAGAAGTGAGATTCCACATGACCCACGTCTCCTAGGAGCTCCGTTGGGTGCATCCAAAATGATGCCCGAGCCTATGGTATGTCCGACGCAAACCATGCACCTATCTTGTGTCAAGATTAGCACTATCTCCAAATGGACCGAAACGAGCTTTCACTTGAGCCTCGTCACTTCAGAGTACCAATGGGTGCGTCCAAAACGATTGCTAAGCCTATGGTACGTCTAGCGCAAACCATGCACCTATCTTGCACCGATACTAACACTGTCTCTAAATGGAAAGAAGTGAGATGCCACACGACCCACGTCTCCTAGGAGCTCCGTCAAGTGTGTCCAAAACGATGTCCGAGCCTATGGTACGTCCGACGCAAACCATGCACCTATGTTGTGTCATGATGAGCACTATCTCCAAATGGACCGAAACGAGCTTTCACTTGAGCCTCGTCACTTCGCAGTACCAATGGGTGCGTCCAAAATGATTTCTGAGCCGATGGTATGTTTGGCACAAATTGTGCACCTATCTTGCACCAACACTAACACTATATCCAATGAGAAAGAAATGAGATTTCACATGACCAACGTCAACATGGAGTTCCATCGGGTATGCCCAAAATGATTTCTGAGCCTATGTTACGCTCGACGCAAACCATGCACCAATCATGCGCCAAGGTTAGCACTATGTCCGAAACGACCAAAATGAGCTTCCACTTGAGCCTCGTCACCTAGTGGTACCATCGAGTGCGTCCAAAATGATTTCTGAGCCTATGGTACGTTTGGCGCAAACCGTGCACCTATCCTGCACCGACACTAACACTGTCTCCAAAGAGAAATAAGCACTGTTCGCCTAAACAGCCATTTAGCCAGTTTAAACACCATGTAAACGCTACACGGTTGTGCTCCGTGTCCGTTTATTCATCCGTTTACACCGTTTAATTATTCGTTTAGCCCGTTTAATGGACGGTTTAGCCTGAATAAAGGCTAAACGGTAGGTGACCGATTGTTTATCGTTTAGCGTTTGGGAAAACATTGGAAATAAGTGAGATTCCACATGACCCACGTCCCCTAGGAGTTCCATTGGGTGCGTCCAAAATGATTTCTGAGCCTATGGTACGTTCGACGCAAACTATGCTCCTATCTTGTGTTAGGATTAGCACTATGTCCAAAAGGACCGAAATAAGCTTCCACTTGAGCCTCATCACATAGTGGTACCATCAGGTGCGTCCAAAATGATTTCTGAACCTATGGTACGTCTAGCACAAACCATGCACCTATCTTGCACCGACACTAACACTATATCCAAAGAGAGAAGTGAGATTTCACATGACCAACGTCACCATGGAGTTCCATCGGGTACGCCCAAAATGATTTCTGAGCCTATGTTATGCTCAACGCAAACCACGCACCTATCTTGCGTCAAGATTAGCACTATGTCCGAAACGACCAAAATGAGCTTCCACTTGAGCCTCGTCACCTAGTGGTACCATCGAGTGTGTCTAAACCAATTTCTGAGCCAATGGTATGTCTAGTGCAAACCATGCACCTATCTTGCACCGACTCTAACACTATCTCCAAATGGAAAGAAGCGAGATTCCAAATGACCCACATCAACTATGAGTTCCATCGGGTGCGTCCAATACGATGTTCGAGCCTATCATACATTCAATGCAAACTATGCACCTATCTTGCGTCAAGATTAACACTATCTCTAAATGGACCGAAACAACTTTCCACTTGAGCCTCATCACCTAGTGGTACCATCGAGTGCCTTCAAAATGATTTGGGAGCCTATGGTACGTTTGGCGCAAACCGTGCACCTATCTTGCACCGACACTAACACTGTGTCCAAAGATAAATAAGCATTGTTCACCAAAACAGCCGTTTACCCTATTTAAACACCATGTAAAGGCTACACGGTTGTGCTCCGTGTCCGTTTATTCATCCGTTTACCCATTTAATTGTTTGTTTAGCCCATTTAATGGACTGTTTAGCCCGAATAAAGGTGAAACGGTAGGTGACTGATTGTTTATCGTTTAGTGTTTGGGAAAACATTGGAAATAAGTGAGATTCCACATGACGCACGTCCCCTAGGAGTTCCATCAGGTGTGTGCAAAATGATTTCTGAGCCTATGGTACGTTCGACACAAACCGTGCTCCTATCTTGCGTCAGGATTAGCACTATGTCTGAAAGGACCGAAACAAGCTTCCACTTGAGCCTCATCACATAGTGGTACCATCAGGTGCGTCCAAAATGATTTCTAAGCCTATGGAACGTCTAGTGCAAACCAAGCACCTATCATGCACCGACACTAACACTGTCTCCAAATGGAAAGAAGCGAGATTCCACACGACCCACGTCTCCTAGGAGTTCCGTCAGGCGCGTCCAAAACGATTTTCGAGCATATGGCATGTTCGACGCAAACCGTGCACCTATCTTGCATGAAGATTAGCACTATCTCCAAACGGAGTGAAACGAGCTTCCACTTGAGCCTCGTCGCCTAGTGGTACCATCGGGTGCGTCCAAAACGATTGCTAAGCCTATGGTACGTCTAGCGCAAACCATGCACCTACCTTGCACCGATACTAACAATGCCTCCAAATAGAAAGAAGTGAGATTTCACACGACCCACGTCTCCTAGGAGCTCCATCGGGTTTGTCCAAAACAATGTCCGAGCCTATGGTACGTCTGACGCAAACCATGCACCTATCTTGTGTCAAGATTAGCACTATCTCCAAATGGACCGAAACGAGCTTTCACTTGAGCCTCATCACTTCGGAGTACCAATGGGTGCGTCTAAAATGATTTTCTGAGCCGATGGTACATTTGGCGCAAACTGTGCACCTATCCTGCACCGACACTAACACTATATCCAAAGAGGAAGAAGTGAGATTCCACATGATCCACGTCACCATGGAGTTCCATCGGGTACGCCCAAAATGATTTCTGAGCCTATGTTATGCTCAACGCAAACCATGCACCTATCTTACGTCAATATTAGCACTATGTCCGAAACGACCGAAATGAGCTTCCACTTGAGCCTCGTCACCAAGTGGTACCATCGAGTGCATCCAAAACGATTTATGAGCCAATGGTATGTCTAGTGCAAACCATGCACCTATCTTGCACCGACACTAACACTGTCTCCAAATGGAAAGAAGCGAGATTCCAAATGACCCACATCAACTTTGAGTTCCATCGGGTGTGTCCAAAACGATGTTCGAGCTTATCGTACATTCGACGCGAACTGTGCACCTATCTTGCGTCAAGATTAACACTATCTCTAAATGGACCAAAACAACTTTCCACTTGTGCCTCATCACCTAGTGGTATCATCGAGTGCGTCCAAAACGATTTCTGAGCCTATGGTACGTTAGGCGCAAAACGTGCACCTATCTTGCACCAACACTAACACTATCTTCAAAGAGAAATAAGCACTGTTCAGCTAAATGGCCGTTTAGCCTATTTAAACACCGTGTAAACGCTACACGGTGGTGCTCTGTGTCCACTTATTCATCCATTTACCCCGTTTAATTGTTCGTTTAGCCCGAATAAACGCTAAACGGTAGGTGACCGATTGTTTATCATTTAGCGTTTGGGAAAACATTGGAAATAAGTGAGATTCCACATGACCCACGTCCCCTAGGAGTTCCATCGAGTGTGCCCAAAATGATTTCCGAGCCTATGGTACATTCGACGTAAACCGTGGTCCTATCTTGTGTCAGTATTAGCACTATGTCCAAAAGGACCGAAACGAGCTTCCACTTGAGCCTCATCACATAGTGGTACCATCAAGTGCGTCCAAAATGATTTCTTAGCCTATGGTACAACTAGCGCAAACCATGCACCTATCTTGCACCGCTGCTAACACTATCTCTAATTGGAAAGAAGTGAGATTCCACACGACCCACGTCACCTAGGAGTTCTGTCAGGCGCGTCCAAAATGATTTTCTAGCACATGGCATGTTTGAAGCAAACCGTGCACCTATCTTGCATGAAGATTAGCACTATCTCTAGACGGACTGAAATGAGCTTCCACTTGAGCCTCGTCACCTAGTGGTACCATCAGGTGCGTCCAAAACGATTCCTAAGCCTATGGTACGTCTAGCGCAAACCATGCACCTATCTTGCACCGATACTAACACTGTCTCCAAATGGGAAGAAGTGAGATTCCACATGACCCACGTCTCCTAGGAGCTCCGTTGGGTGCGCCAAAACGATGTCCGTGCCTATGGTATGTCTGACGCAAACCATGCACCTATCTTGTGTCAAGATTAGCACTATCTCCAAATAGACCAAAACGAGCTTTCACTTGAGCCTCGTCACTTCGGAGTACCAACGGGTGCGTCCAAAATGATTTCTGAGCCGACGGTACATTTGGCACAAACTGTGCACCTATCTTGCACTGACACTAACACTATATCCAAAGAGGAAGAAGTGAGATTCCACATGACCCACGTCACCCTGGAGTTCCATTGGGTATGCCCAAAATGATTTCTAAGCCTATGTTACGCTCGACGCAAACCATGCACCTATCTTGCGTCAAGATTAGCACTATGTCCGAAAGGACCGAAATAAGCTTCCACTTGAGCCTCGTCACCTAGTGGTACCATGCAGTGCGTCCAAAATGATTTCTGAGCCAATGGTATGTCTAGTGCAAACCATGCACCTATCTGGCATAGACACTAACACTGTCTCCAAATGGAAAGAAGCAAGATTCCAAATGACCCACATCAACTATGAGTTCCATCAGGTGCGTCCAAAACGATGTTCGAGCCTATCGTACATTCGACGCAAACTGGGCACCTATCTTGCATCAAGATTAACACTATCTCTAAATAGACCGAAACAACTTTCCACTTGAGCCTCATCACTTAGTGGTACCATCGAGTGCGTCCAAAACGATTTTTGAGCCTATGGTACGTTTGGCGCAAACCGTGCACCAATCTTGCACCGACACTAACACTGTCTCCAAAGAGAAATAAGCACTGTTTGCCTAAACGGCCGTTTAGCCTGTTTAAACACCGTGTAAACGCTACATGGTGGTGCTCTGTGTCCATTTATTCGTCCGTTTACCCCGTTTAATTGTTCGTTTAGCCCGTTTAATGGACTGTTTAGCCCGAATAAAGGTTAAACGGTAGGTGACCGATTGTTTATCATTTAGCGTTTGGGAAAACATTGGAAATAAGTGAGATTCCACATGACCCACATCCCCTAGGATTTCCATCGAGTGTGTCCAAAATGATTTCCGAGCCTATGGTACGTTCAACGCAAACCATGCTCCTATCTTGCGTCAGGAATAGCACTATGTCTGAAAGGACCGAAACGAGCTTCCACTTGAGCCTCATCATATAGTGGTACCATCAGGTGCGTTCAAAATGATTTCTGAGCCTATGGTACATCTAGCGCAAACCATGCACCTATCTTGCACCGACACTAACAGTGTCTCTAAGTGGAAAGAAGTGAGATTCCACACGACCCACATCACCTAGGAGTTCTGTCAGGTGTGTCCAAAATGATTTTCGAGCATATGGCACGTTCAACGCAAACCGTGCACCTATCTTGCATGAAGATTAGCACTATGTCCAAAAGGACCAAAACGAGCTTCCACTTGAGCCTCATCACATAGTGGTACCATCAGGTGCGTCCAAAATGATTTCTTAGCCTATGGTACAACTAGCGCAAACCATGCACCTATCTTGCACCGATGCTAACACTATCTCTAATTGGAAAGAAGTGAGATTCCACACGACCCACGTCACCTAGTAGTTCCGTCAGGCGCGTCCAAAATGATTTTCTAGCACAGGGCATGTTCGAAGCAAACCGTGCACCTATCTTGCATGAAGATTAGCACTATCTCTAGACGGACTGAAACGAGCTTCCACTTGAGCCTCGTCACCTAGTGGTACCATCAGGTGCGTCCAAAATGATTGCTAAGCCATAGTACATCTAGCGTAAACCATGCACCTATCTTGCACCGATACTAACACTGTCTCCAAACGGGAAGAAGTGAGATTCCACATGACCCACGTCTCCTAGGAGCTCCGTCGGGTGCACCAAAACGATGTTCGAGCCTATCCTACATTCGACGCAAACTGGGCACCTATCTTGCATCAAGATTAACACTATCTCTAAACAGACCGAAACAACTTTCCACTTGAGCCTCATCACCTAGTGGTACCATCGAGTGCGTCCAAAACGATTTTTGAGCCTATGGTACGTTTGGCGCAAACCGTGCACCAATCTTGCACCGACACTAACACTGTCTCCAAAGAGAAATAAGCATTGTTCGCCTAAACGGCCGTTTAGCCTGTTTAAACACCGTGTAAACGCTACACGGTGATGCTCTGTGTCCATTTATTCTGATAAGAACCCACTAGGGTTTATGGATGATCTTTCGATGAGAGGCGTGAGACAACTTGATTTGGTGGATGGAGATGACGTTCACGGCCCGATTACTGCCTTCCAAGACTGCGCCTTAGCAACCGATACACCACCTCCAAAGGCCGTCACGATATTGTGGAGCGCGACAACCAGCCACTAGGGCTCCCGTCCTGCAAGCAATCGAAGAACTAGCAAGAACAACGAAACAAGCACTGAATTTGCAAGATGAAATTGGAAGCCTTAAACTGAATCTTATTATGAGTGGGGTTCCGAAGACAAGGAGACGGGCAGCTGCATCAGCACGCGTGCCTACAAGCAAGTAGCAAAGGCCAAACTTGATCTAAACAAAACCCAAGTGTTCCTGGTGGTGGCTAAGGGGTATATGACGTGTGGAGGACGACCACAAGAGAGTTTGGGTCATGCTCCAACCCTAGGATGCGTCCCTACTGGACTCTAAACGATACAAGCCCATTGGGCTAACTTAAGGTGGCGCAGCACCCTGGACAGAATAGACCTCTCGGTGATTTTTGGACTGTTGACGCCGCTTCTGAGCAGGTATGAGTACGAGGTCAGATCCGTATGAAAGTAGACTTTATTAGCTTTCCAACAAGTCCAGAATCACCCCAATCCGACTTCGTATGTAACCGTGGCGACCGTCGCAAGTTGGAGGTGTGCTGCAGTCCAAATCCAGCCTACGCGAGTCCTTTTCCCTTTCGGTCTTCTCCTTGATTCCTAATCAAAACAAGAGTGCACGTGTCTCCAAGATCTAAACAGGATGGACAAGAGCTCAAGAAGGAACTCACTTGATGATTAACTTTTCGAGCACGAGCACGAGTAATAGGACCAGCAGGTGTCGGCGTGGACGGCGTGGATGTATGATCGGTGTTGATGTCCTCATCATATTCGTCCGTTTACCCCGTTTAATTGTTCGTTTAGCCCGTTTAATGGACTGTTTAGCCCGAATAAAGGTTAAACGGTAGGTGACCGATTGTTTATCATTTAGCGTTTGGGAAAACATTGGAAATAAGTGAGATTCCACATAACCCACGTCCCCTAGGATTTCCATCGAGTGTGTCCAAAATGATTTCTGAGCCTATGGTACGTTCGACGCAAACCGTGCTCCTATCTTGTGTCAGGATTAGCACTATGTCCGAAAGGACCGAAACGAGCTTCCACTTGAGCCTCATCGTATAGTGGTACCATCAGGTGCGTTCAAAATGATTTCTGAGCCTATGGTACATCTAGCGCAAACCATGCACCTATCTTGCACCGACACTAACACTGTCTCTAAGTGGAAAGAAGTGAGATTCCACAAGACCCACGTCACCTAGGAGTTCTGTCAGGTGTGTCCAAAATGATTTTCGAGCATATGGCACGTTCAACGCAAACCGTGCACCTATCTTGCATGAAGATTAGCACTATCTCCAAATGGACTGAAATGAGCTTCCACTTGAGCCTCATCACCTAGTGGTACCATCGGGTGCGTCCAAAATGATTGCTAAGCCTATGGTACGTCTAGCGCAAACCATGCACCTATCTTGCACCGATACTAACACTGTCTCCAAACAGAAAGAAGTGAGATTCCACATGATCCACATCTCCTAGGAGCTCCACCGGGTGCATCCAAAACAATGTCTGAGCCTATGGTATGTCCGATGCAAACCATGCACCTATCTTGTGTCAAGATTAGCACTATCTCCAAATGGACCGAAACGAGCTTTCACTTGAGCCTCGTCACTTCGGAGTACCAACGGGTGCGTCCAAAATGATTTCTGAGTTGATGGTATGTTTGGCACAAACTGTGCACCTATCTTGCACCGACACTAACACTATATCCAAAGAGAAAGAAGTTAGAGTCCATATGACCCACGTCACCATGGTGTTCCATCGGGTACGCCCAAAATGATTTTCTGAGCCTATGTTACGCTCGACGCAAACCATGCACCTATTACCACAATGTCCGAAAGGACCGAAATGAGCTCCCACTTGAGCCTTGTCACCAAGTGTACCATCGAGTGCGTCCATAACGATTTCTGAGCCAATGGTATGTCTAGTGCAAACCATGCACCTATCTTGCACCGACACTAACACCGTCTCTAAATGGAAAGAAGCGAGATTCCAAATGACCCACATGAACTATGAGTTCCTTCGGGTGCATCCAAAACAATGTTTGAGCCTATCATACATTCGACGCAAACGGTGCACCTATCTTGCGTCAAGATTAACACTATCTCTAAACGGATCGAAACAACTTTCCACTTGAGCCTCATCACCTAGTGCTACCATCGAGTGCATCCAAAATGATTTCTGAGCCTATGGTATGTTTGGCGCAAACCATGCACCTATCTTACACCGACACTAACACTGTCACCAAAGAGAAATAAGCACTGTTTGCCTAAACGGCCATTTAGCCTGTTTAAACACCATGTAAATGCTACACGGTGGTGCTTCGTATCCGTTTATTCATCCGTTTAACCCGTTTAATTGTTTGTTTAGCCCGTTTAATGGACTAGTTAGCCCAAATAAAGGCTAAACGGTAGGTGACCGATTGTTTATCGTTTAGCGTTTGGGAAAACATTAGAAATAAGTGAGATTCCACATGACCCACGTCCCCTAGGAGTTCCATCGGGTGCGTCCAAAATGATTTCCGAGCCTATGGTACGTTCGACGCAAACCGTGCTCCTATCTTGCGTTAGGATTAGCACTATGTCCAAATGGACCGAAACAAGCTTCCACTTGAGCCTCATCACATAGTGGTACCATCAGGTGCGTCCAAAATGATTTCTGAACCTATGGTATGTCTAGCGCAAACCATGCACCTATCTTGCACCGACACTAACACTATATCCAAAGAGAAAGAAGTGAGATTTCACATGACCAATGTCACCATGGAGTTCCATCGGGTATGCCCAAAATGATTTTTGAGCCTATGTTACGCTCGACGCAAACCACGCACCTATCTTGCGTCAAGATTAGCACTATGTCCGAAACGACCGAAATGAGCTTCCACTTGAGCCTCGTCACCTAGTGGTACCATCGAGTGCGTCCAAACCAATTTCTGAGCCAATGGTATGTCTAGTGCAAACCATGCACCTATCTTGCACTGACTCTAACACTATCTCCAAATGGAAAGAAGCGAGATTCCAAATGACCCACATCAACTATGAATTCCATCGGGTGCGTCCAAAATGATGTTCGAGCCTATCGTACATTCGATGCAAACTATGCACCTATCTTGCATCAAGATTAACACTATCTCTAAATGGACCGAAACAACTTTCCACTTGAGCCTCATCACCTAGTGGTACCATCGAGTGCCTCCAAAACGATTTGTGAGCCTATGGTATGTTTGGCGCAAACCGTGCACCTATCTTGCACCGACACTAACACTGTCTCCAAAGATAAATAGGCATTGTTCGCCAAAACAGCCGTTTACCCTATTTAAACACCGTGTAAACGCTACACGGTTGTGCTCCGTGTCCGTTTATTCATCCGTTTACCCATTTAATTGTTCGTTTAGCCCATTTAATGGACTATTTAGCCCAAATAAAGGTTAAACGGTAGGTGACCGATTCTTTATCGTTTAGCGTTTGGGAAAACATTGGAAATAAGTGAGATTCCACATGACCCACGTCCCCTAGGAGTTCCATCGGGTGTGTGCAAAATGATTTCTGATCCTATGGTACGTTCGACACAAACCGTGCTCCTATCTTGCGTCAGGATTAGCACTATGTCCGAAAGGACCGAAACAAGCTTCCACTTGAGCCTCATCACATAGTGGTACCATCAGGTGCATCCAAAATGATTTGTAAGCCTATGGAACGTCTAGCGCAAACCAAGCACCTATCTTGCACCGACACTAACACTGTCTCCAAATGGAAAGAAGCGAGATTCCAAATGACCCACATCAACTATGAGTTCCATCGGGTGCATCCAAAACGATGTTCGAGCCTATCATACATTCGACGCAAACAGTGCACCTATCTTGCGTCAAGATTAACACTGTCTCTAAATGGACCAAAACAACTTTCCACTTGAGCCTCATCACCTAGTGGTACCATCGAGTGCATCCAAAACGATTTCTGAGCCTATGGTACGTTTGGCGCAAACTGTGCACCTATCTTGCACCGACACTAACACTGTCACCAAAGAGAAATAAGCACTGTTTGCCTAAACGGCCATTTAGCCTATTTAAACACCATATAAATGCTACATGGTGGTGCTCCGTATCCGTTTATTCATCCGTTTAACCCGTTTAATTGTTTGTTTAGCCTGTTTAATGGACTAGTTAGCCCGAATAAAGGCTAAACGGTAGGTGACCGATTGTTTATCGTTTAGCGTTTGGGAAAACATTGGAAATAAGTGAGATTCCACATGACCCACATCCCCTAGGAGTTCCATCGGGTGCGTCCAAAATGATTTCCGAGCCTATGGTACGTTCGACGCAAACTATGCTCCTATCTTGCGTTAGGATTAGCACTATGTCCAAATGGACCAAAACAAGCTTCCACTTGAGCCTCATCACATAGTGGTACCATCAGGTGCATCCAAAATGATTTCTGAACCTATGGTATGTCTAGCGCAAACCATGCACCTATCTTGCACCGACACTAACACTATATCCAAAGAGAAAGAAGTGAGATTTCACATGACCAACGTCACCATGGAGTTCCATCGGGTACGCCCAAAATGATTTCTGAGCCTATGTTACGCTCGACGCAAACCACACACCTATCTTGCGTCAAGATTAGCACTATGTCCGAAACGACTGAAATGAGCTTCCACTTGAGCCTCGTCACCTAGTGGTACCATCGAGTGCGTCCAAACCAATTTCTAAGCCAATGGTATGTCTAGTGCAAACCATGCACCTATCTTGCACCGACACTAACTGATATGCACTCGCTAGGGTTGAATCCCGATCTTTCGATGAGAGAAGGTGGATAACTCGATTTGGGGATGGAGATGACGTTCACGGCCCGACTACAACCATCCAAGGATGCTGCGCCTTAGCAACCGATACACCACCTCCAACGGTTGTCGCGATCTTGTGGAGCACGATCAACCAAACCACTAGGGTAATTCCTGCAAGCAATCGAGGAACAAGCAAGAACAAGTAGAACAAGCAACTCAATTGCAAGTATGGAGGTGAAAAAACCAATCTGAAATCACAAAGTTGGGGTTCTGAATCGAGTAGAACGGATGGTCTAGTCGACACACGCGTCTACAAGGAAGTAGCAATGGCTAAACTTGATCTAAACAAAACCCAATCTGTTTGTGGCGGCTCTAATCCTTATTAATACCTAGGGGAACAACCAGGGGGTGTTGGGGTCGTTCTCCAACCCTAGGACGTGTCCCTAATGGACCCAACTTGATACATGGACCATCGGCCCAAAATAGGGTGATGCAGCACCAAAGGCAGAAAAGGTCCCGGCGTTGAAACGATGACTGTAGAAGCATCGGATAAGATATAGCCATGAGTCCAGATCCGTTGGAAAATAGACTTGATAAGCTTTCCAAAAAGTGCTAGAACGTCCCAATCGGAGTCCATATGAAGTTGTGGTGACCGTCGCAATTTGGGACTATTTTGCAGTCTGAATTCAACGTCCCAATCGGAGTCCATATGAAGTTGTGGTGACCGTCGCAATTTGGGACTATTTTGCAGTCCGAATTCAACTTCCAAAACGTGTTGGACTTGGACTCTTTCTGTCCTTGGAACCAAAGTGACGTGGTGGCCTAGCAGAGGACGTTAGGAATACTTGGATTTGGTCCCCAATCAACTTCATTAACCTTCCATGCTTTCCGTATGCAATCAAACCTTCCCTTGATCCATGTAAGTAATTCTAAAAATGAGAATGAACACACATCATGGTGCAGCATCAATTCATCAAATGCATCAATGATAAGCCTCATATAGAATGGTTGCACCTTTGGTATAGAAGTGGTTGGCTTGGTCATATTTGAGCCAATGATGTCCTCATCATTCTCCCCTTCTTGACAGCAAACCGTCCTCGGTTTGACCTTTGTTGGAGTATGTGTTGTACGTAAAAGTGAACCGTGCTCCCCTTCTTGATATTTATCCTGTTGCATATGGGAAAAACTAGGAAAACTTTGCAAGACATCATTAGTGTTAGTGCTGCCCTCAATTTGATCATGGTATTGTGGCCCAAAAGGATATTTCAGATTAGAGCAAATATAAACTTTATGCACCAAATATTCTCCTTTGCTGTCATATTTGCCAATTGCATGAAGCGAACAATGATTAAAACTCGGCAAACCAGAATCAAATTTAAGTTTCTCTTTTAGACAATTTAGATTACATAGAATATCAAATTCAATATAACCCAAAGTATTTAAAGAGGACAGCAAATTCAGTTCATCTTGTGCACATGTAATAGGATGAAAAAGCTTATCTTCAGCACATTTGTATGGTTCCAAACCAAAAGTATCACACTTATTCGCTACTTGTGGCATAGAAGTAAAAGAATCATCAGCACACAAGTCCTCTTTGTCACAAGGAACAGCGAGTAATTCATTTTGTGACAAAGGAAAATCAGTAGTGGGTTCCACTATTTGTTGCTCTTCATTAGCATGCAGAGTGGACAAATTTTGGACATTATGGGTCACATCATTCTGGCATGTATTCACAGATAATAGAATCTCTTTTTCAGCATTGAGAGCCAGACAAAACAATTGACCAATATGGCAATATGATTTGCTAATTAACAAGGTTTGAATTTCAGAATTGAGCCCTCTCATGAATCTACTCATAACATCTTCCATGCATTCATCCAATCCACCAAACATTATACAAATCTTAAAATTATGGTAGTATTGTTTCACAGTCTTACTACCCTGCTTCAAGTTGTCTAATTTTGCAAGCAAATAATCAACATAATATGCAGGAATGAATGCATCTCTAAAAAGAAATTTGAAGTCTTTCCAAGATTCTGGAACTTTGTTGTGCCTACAAATGTGTTTCCATTCTAGCAAAGCATATTCAATCAAAATATTAGAGGCAATATGAATCTTTTGTTTCTCGGATAGGTCATGCTCATCAAATTCATTGTCTACTTTTAACTCCCAATCAATGTAAGCTTGAGGATCAAACTTACCATCATATAACGGCAAGTGTTGAATGACATCCTGAATATGAGGGTCTAGTTTCAACAGCTCAAAAATCTCCATATCACCTGCCATGATTAGTAGAAAACAAGAAACACAAAAATAATATGTATCCTCCTATCAACTACTAGGATGTGTCGGTTGTAATTCTCTCAAACTCAACTTGTTAAAACAAGCCCTTACAAGTTCTTACCAAGCCAAACAGGAGGTGACGGCAACCAACAAGTCTGCAACCGTGGAGCGAAGTGTATCGGTGCCGCAGCAACAAAACAAACTGTCAAGCTATAGTCAAAATATGTGGAGCTATAGGTGGGCTAAAGCAAGGAAGTACTAGCACCACGTTAATCACAAAAGCAAGCTAAATAATCATTCAATGGCGGTACTGTGCTGGTTCTAGGCTAAACCATGCTAGAGATGTGAGCCTAGGCACAAAGGTAGTCACTGAAAAAGAGCAACTAGCATAGCATGAAGAAAACAACAGACTCAGCCCCTTCTTTCTTCTCCTTCTCTTGTCTTTTTTTTTCTTTTTTTCTTCTTTTTCTTTTTTGCAGAGGCCTACATGCTTTATTTGGTACTATGACAACCCAAATAATAAGGCTATTATACACAGCCCATTCGAATTCAGATTTAACAACTCTTGTTAATACCACAGATGCTGAAATCTCTAAGATGATTGTGGAGTGCTCAGATCGAATTTTGCTGCAAGGTCAGATCTGTTGGAAAGAAGACAATTTCAAGTTTCTAGATTGTATTTAAACTCCCAAATCTGGCATCATATGGATCCGTGGTGGCAGAAACACAACAACAATGTATATGGTGATGGTGGATCTCGTGGTGACTAAAACGTGATAGAACTCAAAACTCTAAAGGAATAGACACTAAGACCAGCAACTCGACACAACCGATGCAACTGAAAACTCAGCAAGCCCTAACTAAGCAGCGCTAGCAAAGGCTCAAAGGGTTTATAGGATTGTGGGTAAACGAATCTACTTTTTTTGGCTTTTCTAGACTATAGGAAAAATTAAAAAACAGCGAAGGATTCGAAGTCTCTCACCGATAAACCTTGCTCTGACTACCAACTGATATGAACCCGCTAGGGTTGAATCCCGATCTTTCGATGAGAGAAGGTGGATAACTCGATTTGGGGATGGAGATGACGTTCACGGCCTGACTACAACCATCCAAGGATGCTGCGCCTTAGCAACCGATACACCACCTCCAACGGCCGTCGCGATCTTGTGGAGCACGATCAACCAAACCACTAGGGTAATTCCTGCAAGCAATCGAGGAACAAGCAAGAACAAGTAGAACAAGCAACTCAATTGCAAGTATGGAGGTGAAAAAACCAATCTGAAATCACAAAGTTGGGGTTCTGAATCGAGTAGAACAGATGGTCTAGTCGACACACGCATCTACAAGGAAGTAGCAATGCTAAACTTGATCTAAACAAAACCCAATCTGTTTGTGGCGGCTCTAATCCTTATTAATACCTAGGGGAACAACCAGGGGGTGTTGGGGTCATTCTCCAACCCTAGGACGCGTCCCTAATGGACCCAACTTGATACATGGACCATCGGCCCAAAATAGGGTGATGCAGCACCAAAGGCAGAAAAGGTCCCGGCGTTGAAACGATGACTGCAGAAGCATCGGATAAGATATAGCCATGAGTCCAGATCCGTTGGAAAATAGACTTGATAAGCTTTCCAAAAAGTGCTAGAACGTCCCAATCGGAGTCCATATGAAGTTGTGGTGACCGTCGCAATTTGGGACTATTTTGCAGTCCGAATTCAACTTCCAAAACGTGTTGGACTTGGAC
Source organism: Miscanthus floridulus (assembly GCF_019320115.1). Taxonomy (NCBI): domain Eukaryota; kingdom Viridiplantae; phylum Streptophyta; class Magnoliopsida; order Poales; family Poaceae; genus Miscanthus; species Miscanthus floridulus. The sequence goes on along the minus strand of NC_089586.1, from coordinate 62,544,890 downwards.
TCTTTCTGTCCTTGGAACCAAAGTGACGTGGTGGCCTAGCGGAGGACGTTAGGAATACTTGGATTTGGTCCCCAATCAACTTCATTAACCTTCCATGCTTTCCATATGCAATCAAACCTTCCCTTGATCCATGTAAGTAATTCCAAAAATGAGAATGAACACACATCATGGTGCAGCATCAATTCATCAAATGCATCAATGATAAGCCTCATATAGAATGGTTGCACCTTTGGTATAGAAGTGGTTGGCATGGTCATATTTGAGCCAATGATGTCCTCATCACTAACACTATATCCAAAGAGAAAGAAGTGAGATTTCACATGACCAACGTCACCATGGAGTTCCATCGGGTACGCCCAAAATGATTTCTGAGCCTATGTTACGCTCGACGCAAACCACGCACCTATCTTGCGTCAAGATTAGCACTATGTCCAAAACGACCGAAATGAGCTTCCACTTGAGCCTCGTCACCTAGTGGTACCATCGAGTGCGTCCAAACCAATTTCTGAGCCAATGGTATGTCTAGTGCAAACCATGCACCTATCTTGCACCGACTCTAACACTGTCTCCAAATGGAAAGAAGCGAGATTCCAAATGACCCACATCAACTATGAGTTCCATCGGGTGCGTCCAAAATGATGTTCCATCAACTAACACTGTCTCCAAAGATAAATAGGCATTGTTCGCCAAAACAGCCGTTTACCCTATTTAAACACCGTGTAAACGCTACACGGTTGTGCTCCGTGTCCGTTTATTCATCCGTTTACCCATTTAATTGTTCGTTTAGCCCATTTAATGGACTGTTTAGCCCAAATAAAGGCTAAACGGTAGGTGACCGATTGTTTATCGTTTAGCGTTTGGGAAAACATTGGAAATAAGTGAGATTCCACATGACCCACGTCCCCTAGGAGTTCCATCGGGTGTGTGCAAAATGATTTCTGATCCTATGGTACGTTCGACACAAACCGTGCTCCTATCTTGCGTCAGGATTAGCACTATGTCCGAAAGGATCGAAACAAGCTTCCACTTGAGCCTCATCACATAGTGGTATCATCAGGTGCGTCCAAAATGATTTGTAAGCCTATGGAACGTCTAGCGCAAACCAAGCACCTATCTTGCACCGACACTAACACTGTCTCCAAATGGAAAGAAGCGAGATTCCAAATGACCCACATCAACTATGAGTTCCATCGGGTGCATCCAAAACGATGTTTGAGCCTATCATACATTCGACGCAAACAGTGCACCTATCTTGCGTCAAGATTAACACTGTCTCTAAACGGACCGAAACAACTTTCCACTTGAGCCTCATCACCTAGTGGTACCATCGAGTGCATCCAAAACAATTTCGGAGCCTATGGTACGTTTGGTGCAAACCATGCACCTATCTTGCACCGACACTAACACTGTCACCAAAGAGAAATAAGCACTGTTTGCCTAAACGGCCATTTAGCCTGTTTAAACACCATGTAAATGCTACACGGTGGTGCTCCGTATCCGTTTATTCATCCGTTTAACCCATTTAATTGTTTGTTTAGCCCGTTTAATGGACTAGTTAGCCCGAATAAAGGCTAAACGGTAGGTGACCGATTGTTTATCGTTTAGCGTTTGGGAAAACATTGGAAATAAGTGAGATTCCACATGACCCACGTCCCCTAGGAGTTCCATCGGGTGCGTCCAAAATGATTTCCGAGCCTATGGTACGTTCGACGCAAACCGTGCTCCTATCTTGCGTTAGGATTAGCACTATATCCAAATGGACCAAAACAAGCTTCCACTTGAGCCTCATCACATAGTGGTACCATCAGGTGCGTCCAAAATGATTTCTGAACCTATGGTATGTCTAGCGCAAACCATGCACCTATCTTGCACCGACACTAACACTATATCCAAAGAGAAAGAAGTGAGATTTCACATGACCAACGTCACCATGGAGTTCCATCGGGTACGCCCAAAATGATTTCTGAGCCTATGTTACGCTCGACGCAAACCACGCACCTATCTTGCGTCAAGATTAGCACTATGTCCGAAACGACCAAAATGAGCTTCCACTTGAGCCTCGTCACCTAGTGGTACCATCGAGTGCGTCCAAACCAATTTCTGAGCCAATGGTATGTCTAGTGCAAACCATGCACCTATCTTGCACCGACTCTAACACTGTCTCCAAATGGAAAGAAGCGAGATTCCAAATGACCCACATCAACTATGAGTTCCATCGGGTGCGTCCAAAATGATGTTCGAGCCTATCGTACATTCGATGCAAACTATGCACCTATCTTGCATCAAGATTAACACTATCTCTAAATGGATCGAAACAACTTTCCACTTGAGCCTCATCACCTAGTGGTACCATCGAGTGCCTCCAAAACGATTTGTGAGCCTATGGTATGTTTGGCGCAAACCGTGCACCTATCTTGCACCGACACTAACACTGTCTCCAAAGATAAATAGGCATTGTTCGCCAAAACAGCCGTTTACCCTATTTAAACACCGTGTAAACGCTACACGGTTGTGCTCCGTGTCCGTTTATTCTTCCGTTTACCCATTTAATTGTTCGTTTAGCCCATTTAATGGACTGTTTAGCCCAAATAAAGGCTAAACGGTAGGTGACCGATTGTTTATCATTTAGCGTTTGGGAAAACATTGGAAATAAGTGAGATTCCACATGACCCACGTCCCCTAGGAGTTCCATCGGGTGTGTGCAAAATGATTTCTGATCCTATGGTACGTTCGACACAAACCGTGCTCCTATCTTGCGTCAGGATTAGCACTATGTCCGAAAGGACCGAAACAAGCTTCCACTTGAGCCTCATCACATAGTGGTACCATCAGGTGCGTCCAAAATGATTTCTAAGCCTATGGAACGTCTAGCGCAAACCAAGCACCTATCTTGCACCGACACTAACACTGATGTGGACAAGGATAACTCAACCTCAACTATGATTCAACAGTTTGTTACAGCTGTACCTGCAAAACTGGGCCATGTTTCTGCATCTTTATTCCATATCAGCAGAAAGATATTGAAGCCTAGTTTCCAACGCAACAAACGGTGCATCTTTTGGACTTCCGAGCTAAGAGTTATGATCGTTTTAGTGGAAGGTGCACATGCAGCCCAGCACCTGCGCGAGAATTGAAGAGATTAATTGAGTTCCCACTTCAGTTAGCCAAAAGTAAAGAGGACCTTTGGAATGGTGGTTAGCACCCAGATTAAGTGTCAACATTTCGCATGCTTTTCGTCATTGTATAAATACCCATGTAATCCTTCTATGTAAGAGTCTCTTTTGGTTAAAATACAGCCACCTTGTGTGTGTGTTTCTCCTCTCATGGAGAGAATATTTGGAATCTTTGGTAAGGCATGAGTGCTTTGCAACATTCGTTCTTTCGACTCCTGAGGGGGTTGTAGAACACCGAACTTTGGTTCACCCAGTTCGTGCCTTCATGTCTATATGGCGTGATTGCGTGGACTGGTTTTGTTGGCGCATGGAAGGGTGGATGTCGCGGCAGTTCGTCGCAGGTGCAAGATCTCGTGGTGCGCTACCTCTCCATCAGGTCATGCAACGATAGTTATCAAGTTTACTTATGCTCTACTATGAAGATCAGGCCATACAAGTTGCAGTCGTGTGTTCTCTACACGTTCACACATCATCTGGTACCAGAGCCTCCGTTTACTCATTAGGATTGTTCTTGTTTTTGGTAGGATAGAGTTTATATACCTACTGTCCACTAATAGCCAAAAAAGAAAACCTACAGCCCAAATTCATACGTGCTACTGATTTTGTAGTTTGCTTTATCGAGTTTTAATCCTTTAAGATTTGTCTAGTTGCTGAATTTTTCTTTTCCACATCATTCTAGTTGTTATCATTGTTCTAATCATCAAATCGCTTGCTGCATGTACCCACCCATCCCACCCTTGTTCTGATCGTCATTGCTTGCTGCATATATATAAATCAAAAAAAAAACCCCACCCGTTCCACCCTTGTTTTCTACCCGCCACAAATTCCCCACGCGAGTTTCTTGTTTTTGTGCTGCGCCGTCCATCTTAGTTGATCCTTATGTGCCCCTTTAGTTGAAAGTTGTGCTGCGTTTCTCACAAAGGTTAAAAGAAAAGATGTATATGGGTCAAAAGAAGGACTGAAAACAACGAGTTCTTGTTCAAAAAAAAAGGGAAAGAAAAGAAGTAAAAGAGAATTGTGTTCAGCACACCACAAAGGGGTTTGGGCAGCAACAAGTTTCGGTTGGTGCAATTGGTGTTCATCTATCCACTTCCTACATCTTGTTCCTTTCTTTGAGCATCTTTTCCTTTATATTCAGCAACTTAGACTTGAGTTCTTGGATTATTATTCGGTTTTGCATTACTACATTTCAGCACATTCCATTTACATATTACCCCACCAAGCTCCACTTAAAAGCACCGTGAGCTGTTGCACCGTAGTCTCTTCACTCTTCCACTACAGATTGCAGCCCTGGTTCTTGCCCTTTCCAGGAAGAGAAAGAACTTGTTCAGCAAGTGGTGCGGGAGTGATTCCACATATATTCCACATATATATTGTCATTTTTCCCCTCTACTAATATGACAGGACGTGGAGATGGTGCCGCTGTTTCGGTGGAGGAATTCCAGGAGCTGCGTACACAAATGAATGATTTGATGCAACAACTACAAACTCTCCAATTGAACATGCCTCATAGAGAACCACCACCAAATGAGGATGATGACAATGAGGATAACGAGGCACCACGTCGTGCTGCTGGTCATGGACATGGACGTGGTGGGTTTGGCCATGGTTTTGGTCGTGCTCGGCGCATTCTAGTTGGAGGAAGAGATTATGATGGTGATGATGATATGTTGTCCGACATGGATGATCATCGACATGGTGGTGGCCATCATGGTTATCGTGACCGCCATCGTTGTCGTAATGATGATGGTTTAAGAAACATGAAAGTGTCTATTCCCCCTTTCAGCGGACAGGAGAATGCTGATGCTTATTTTGAATGGGAGACCAAGGTGGAACAAATATTTGATTTGTATGAATACTCTGCTGAAAAGAAGGCAAAGCTTGCAGCCATTGAGTTTAAAGGCTATGCCATAACTTGGTGGAATCAGGTCCGTACTGAATATCAGAGAGTTGGGCATGTTCGTATAACTTGGGAAGACATGAAGAGAGAAATGCGACGTCGTTTTGTTCCAGCATATTACTCTCGTGATCTACATTTGAAGCTGAAACGTCTTGTGCAAGGTACTCGTACTGTTGATGAATATTTTCAAGAATTGGAAATGTGTGTACTTCGTACAGGGATAACTGAAGATGAGGAATCCACAATGGCTTGGTTTCTAGTTGGCCTCAATAAACCCATTGCTGATAAAGTGGATATGACAACCTACACATGTCTCACCGAGTTGGTTCATTTTGCAAAGAGGGCTGAAAGGCAAATTGCTACGTCTTACAAATACAATGCTTCATGGCGTCATTCCCAACAGCAAGGGGATGTCACGCCTCAATTCCAACAGCAAGGAGCTGCAACGCCCAAATCCTCATCTCGTGGAGCAAATAGATATCTTCCAACTTCTTCCAAACAATTGGATGTGAAAGGTAAAGCTGTGAGTTCAAGTCAGCCCACTTCTTCTACTGCAGCCACCCAACACAAGACAAGCAAGATTGAGTGTTTTAAGTGTGGTGGTCATGGGCATAAGCAAGCTGAATGTCCCAATCGTCGTACTATTATTGCACTTGCTGATGGTTCTTATGATTCCCAAAGTGAAGAGGAGGACGAGTTTAACAATGTATTTGCAGATCTTAATCTTAACACTTGTGAGTATTCAGCAGAGGATGGCACATTTGAGCTAGGTCTAAATTGTTTAGCCATTCAACCTATTCCAACTTTTGCTCACAATGACCTATTACAAGATGTTGTTTCTCCATCTTTCGACGAGATTACTAGTGATGATTTTGATGAGTTGCTTGCTGATTTTCCTGATTTGACGTGTTCTATAATGAACACACCATCTCCTTCTTTGGTGGTGAGGCGAGTTCTTTCCACTCAATTTGTTGCTGCTGAACAAGGACAACGCCATAATTTGTTTCAATCCAGATGCAAAGTGAAAGGACAAGTGTGCCGTTTCATCATAGATGGTGGGAGCTGCAATAATATTGTTAGTGCTTTGCTTATTGAGAAGCTTGGCTTGCAGCCACGTCGCCATCCACATCCATACCATATGCAATGGTTGAATAATTCTGGGACAGTTAAGGTTTCAGCCATGATTCGTTTGTCATTTTCCATTGGTGATTATCATGGAGAGGTGGATTGTGATATTGTCCCCATGCAAGCATGCCATTTGCTGCTTGGTCGGCCCTGGCAATTTGATGTGGACTCGGTGCATTTTGGACAGTCTAACAAACACACTTTCATTCACAATGACAAGAAGGTGGTTCTTATTCCATTATCTCCAGAGGAGATACATGCTTCAGATATGGCTCGCAAGAAAAGAGAGGAATCTGACAAAAGAAAATTGAGTGAGATCCCCAACACAAGTAAGGGAGAGAGTTCTAACCCATCCAGCCACATAAAGACTCATGCCAATCCTAAACAGCCACACCACACTGAGTGTCTCTTTGTGAGCAAGAGTGATATGAGAGAAGTGAGAAACACCACAGCCCCATTCTTTGTGCTCTTGCACAAGGAGGTCTTACTTTCGACTAACGATTTACCTTCATCGCTGCCTAGTGTTGTTCTTGATCTCTTACAGGACTTCGAAGATGTTTTTCCTGATGAGATACCAGCTGGACTTCCTCCACTCCGTGGAATTGAGCATCAAATTGATTTGGTACCAGGTGCTTCTCTTCCAAATCGTCTAGCCTACCGCACCAATCCCACAGAGACAAAGGAAATTCAGCGACAGGTAAAAGAGCTTTTGGACAAAGGGTATGTTCGTGAATCCTTATCACCATGTGCTGTTCCCGTTCTTTTAGTTCCAAAGAAAGATGGCTCTTGGCGCATGTGTGTTGATTGTCGTGCTATCAATGCTATAACTGTTCGATATCGCCATCCCATTCCACGACTTGATGACATGTTAGATGAATTGAGTAGTTCCATCATTTTCACCAAGATTGATTTGCATAGTGGCTATCATCAAATCCGCATGAAACTTGGTGATGAATGGAAAACAGCGTTTAAAACTAAAATTGGTCTCTATGAATGGCTTGTGATGCCATTTGGCTTGACAAATGCTCCTTCAACTTTTATGCGCTTAATGAACCATGTTTTACGAGCTTTCATTGGCAAGTTTGTAGTTGTTTATTTTGATGATATTCTGATATATAGCAAATCATTTGATGAACATCTTGATCATATCCGTCAAGTACTTGCTGTTTTGAGGGAAGAGAAATTGTATGGCAACATTGCTAAGTGCACCTTTTGCACAGACCGTGTTGTTTTCCTTGGCTTTGTTGTTTCCGCAGATGGTATTCAGGTTGATGAAGAAAAGGTTAAAGCAACAAAGGATTAGCCTACACCTACAAATGTGAGTCAAGTTCAAAGTTTTCATGGTCTTGCAGGTTTTTACAGGCGTTTTGTTAAAGATTTCAGCACCATCGCTGCACCCCTCAACAATTTGACAAAGAAGGATGTTCCATTCAAGTGGGGTAATGAACAAGACCAAGCCTTCAATGAGCTGAAAACAAAGCTTTGTGAAGCACCGCTGCTACAACTTCCTGATTTTGGTAAGACATTTGAGATCGAATGTGATGCAAGTGGTATTGGCATAGGAGGTGTACTACTTCAAGAAGGTAAACCTGTTGCCTACTTTTTTGAAAAGTTGAATGGTCCACATCTGAATTATTCTGTCTATGATAAAGAGCTTTATGCCTTAGTTTGAGTTTTGGAAGTTTGGCAACATTATTTGTTACCTAAAGAATTTGTCATCCATTCTGATCATGAAGCTTTGAAATATCTAAAAAGTCAAGGCAAACTGAACCGTAGACATGCTAAATGGATTGAGTTCATTGAAACATTTCCCTATGTTGTAAAACATAAGCATGGAAAAGATAACATTGTTGCCGATGCCTTATCACGGAGATGTGGTTTGGTTACACAATTAGATACAAAAGTGCTTGGTTTGGAATCCATTAAAACACTCTATGCAGCTGATTCTGATTTTAAAGAACCTTTCTCTCATTGCATTTCTGGAAAAGGCTGGGACAAGTATTATGTGCATGATGGTTTTTTATTTCGCACTAACAAACTATGCATTCCAGCCTGCTCGATTCGTCAAGTTCTTTTGCAGGAAGCACATGCTGGTGGCTTAGCTGGTCATTTTGGCATCAAAAAGACATTGGACATGCTCTCCAATCATTTCTTTTGGCCACATATGCGACGTGATGTCCAGCGACATGTTGCACGCTGCATAATCTGCTTGAAAGCTAAGTCCCACCTTAATCCCCATGGTCTTTATACTCCATTACCAGTTCCGAATGTACCTTGGAAAGATATATCCATGGATTTTATTTTGGGGTTACCTCGGTCTCAGAGGGGGAGGGATTCTATCTTTGTTGTTGTTGACCGATTCTCTAAAATGGCACATTTTATTCCATGTCATAAGAACGACGATGCTTCACACGTTGCTGATTTGTTTTTCAGGGAGATCGTTCGTTTACATGGAGTACCAAGGACTATTGTTTCAGATAGGGATACAAAATTTCTAAGCTATTTTTGGAAGACGTTATGGGCTAAACTTGGTACAAAGTTGTTATTTTCCACCACTTGTCATCCGCAAACCGATGGGCAAACTGAAGTTGTCAACCGTACCTTGTCCACCATGTTGCGTGCTGTGTTGAAAAAGAATTTGAAGCAGTGGGAAGACTGCCTTCCACATGTTGAATTTGCTTATAACAGGGCAATCCATTCCACAACAAACTTTTGTCCATTTGAAATTGTTTATGGGTTTAAACCGCATACTCCCATGGATCTTTTGCCTTTACCATTACAGGAACAAGTTAACTTGGATGCAGCAAAGAGATCAGATTTTCTCAAGAAGCTACATGATGAGACAAGAAGGAATATCGAGAAGAAATCTGCACAATATGCAAAGCAAGCGAACAAAGGTAAGAAGGTTACATTCCAGCCCGGAGACCTCGTGTGGTTGCATCTACGCAAGGATCGATTTCCCCAACAGCGCAAGAGTAAGTTATCTCCTAGGGGTGATGGTCCGTTCAAGGTTTTACACAAGATAAATGATAATGCTTACAAAATTGAGCTGCCACCTGAATATTCCAATGTGAGTACAACATTCAATGTCAAAGACTTGCTTCCATTTGTTGGTGAGCCTGAGTCGAGGATGACTCCTTCTCAAGAGGGGGAGGCTAATGAGGACATTCCTAGCATTCACTCATCTTCAAATGAAACTCCACTTGATAAAGCTGGTCCAATTACAAGAAGTAGAGCTAAACAATTGGAGAAGGAAATTCATTCTCAGGTGAACGCTAACCTTATGTTTAATAATCAGTTTATGTTGAATGAGCCTATGCTTTTGAGTTCTTGTTCCAATGTCCTTAGGAATGATGGAGTGTATGAACCAGCATGGGATGAAGATGGATTCAAGCCTCTAGACATTTGAACCAAGAAGCCTATGGTGCGCAAGAATAAAATGGTGGTTCATCACCTTTACATGGAAATGCAACCAGAAGCTAGATGACTGATACATGGTACGAATTCCAAGCATCACCGCGGACAGAATACAAGGAGTTAGACGGTGTTCTATATGTGGATGGAAGCGTCTTCAAGTCTACTTTCCAGCCCATCAAACGGCTCATTATTTGGACTTCCCAATAAAGAGTTATGCTCATTTTAGTAACTGCTATCAGAAGCTGAAAGACGCGCGAACCAGCCACGAAATCCACTGGTGCATGCGCATGCTGCCATTTACTCCAAGCTGAACGTCCCTATCCCTATATATATCTTGTACTAGACAATGAAAGGTCAGACCTTGATTAGCTGAATTCAGAATACACAAACTCGTGGAGTTTTGTTTATGCGTGAGTCTTGAGAGGCTTGCAAACTTGTTCTTTCGATTCCTGAGGGAGTTGTAGAACGCCGAACCGCGGTTCACCCAGTTCGTGCCTTCACGTCTATAGGGCGTGATTGCGTGGGCTGTTTCGTCGGTACGTGGAAGGGTGATTGTCTCGGTAGTTCGTCGCGTGGACAGCCTCGCGGTGCACTGCCTCTTCACCAGGTCACGCAGCGACAAGTTATCAAGTTCGCGGATCCTACGAGAAGATCGGGCCACAAAACTTGCTACACGCGTTGCATAGGCGTGTGCACATCAAACACTGTCTCCAAATGGAAAGAAGCGAGATTCCAAATTACCCACATCAACTATGAGTTCCATCGGGTGCATCCAAAACGATGTTCGAGCCTATCATACATTCGACGCAAACAGTGCACCTATCTTGCGTCAAGATTAACACTGTCTCTAAATGGACCAAAACAACTTTCCACTTGAGCCTCATCACCTAGTGGTACCATCGAGTGCATCCAAAATGATTTCTGAGCCTATGGTATGTTTGGCACAAACCATGCACCTATCTTGCACCGACACTAACACTGTCACCAAAGAGAAATAAGCACTGTTTGCCTAAATGGCCGTTTAGCCTGTTTAAACACCGTGTAAACGCTACATGGTGGTGCTCCGTATCCGTTTATTCATCCGTTTAACCTGTTTAATTGTTTGTTTAGCCCGTTTAATGGACTAGTTAGCCCGAATAAAGGCTAAACGGTAGGTGACCGATTGTTTATCGTCTAGCGTTTGGGAAAACATTGGAAATAAGTGAGATTCCACATGACCCACGTCCCCTAGGAGTTCCATCGGGTGCGTCCAAAATGATTTCTGAGCCTATGGTACGTTCGACGCAAACCGTGCTCCTATCTTGCGTTAGGATTAGCACTATGTCCAAATGGACTGAAACAAGCTTCCACTTGAGCCTCATCACATAGTGGTACCATCAGGTGGTCCAAAATGATTTCTGAACCTATGGAACATCTAGCGTAAACCATGCACCTATCTTGCACCGACACTAACACTATATCCAAAGAGAAACAAGTGAGATTTCACATGACCAACGTCACCATGGAGTTCCATCGGGTACGCCCAAAATGATTTCTAAGCCTATGTTACACTCGATGCAAACCACGCACCTATCTTGCGTCAAGATTAGCACTATGTCCGGAACGACCAAAATGAGCTTCCACTTGAGCCTCGTCACCTAGTGGTACCATCGAGTGCGTCCAAACCAATTTCTGAGCCAATGGTATGTCTAGTGCAAACCATGCACCTATCTTGCACCGACTCAAACACTGTCTCCAAATGGAAAGAAGCGAGATTCCAAATGACCCACATCAACCATGAGTTCCATCGGATGCGTCCAAAATGATGTTCGAGCCTATCGTACATTCGATGCAAACTATGCACCTATCTTGCATCAACATTAACACTATCTCTAAATGGACCGAAACAACTTTCCACTTGAGCCTCATCACCTAGTGGTACCATCGAGTGCCTCCAAAACGATTTGTGAGCCTATGGTACGTTTGGCGCAAACCGTGCACCTATCTTGCACCGACACTAACACTGTCTCCAAAGATAAATAGGCATTGTTCGCCAAAACAGCCGTTTACCCTATTTAAACACCGTGTAAACGCTACACGGTTGTGCTCCGTGTTCGTTTATTCATCCGTTTACCCATTTAATTGTTCGTTTAGCCCATTTAATGGACTATTTAGCCCGAATAAAGGCTAAACGGTAGTTGACCGATTGTTTATCATTTAGCGTTTGGGAAAACATTGGAAATAAGTGAGATTCCACATGACCCACATCCCCTAGGAGTTCCATCGGGTGTGTGCAAAATGATTTCTGATCCTATGGTACGTTCGACACAAACCATGCTCCTATCTTGCGTCAGGATTAGCACTATGTCCGAAAGGACCGAAACAAGCTTCCACTTGAGCCTCATCACATAGTGGTACCATCAGGTGCGTCCAAAATGATTTCTAAGCCTATGGAACATCTAGCGCAAACCAAGCACCTATCTTCAACCGACACTAACACTGTCTCCAAATGGAAAGAAGCGAGATTCCAAATGACCCACATCAACTATGAGTTCCATCGGGTGCAACCAAAATGATGTTCGAGCCTATCATACATTCGACGCAAACGGTGCACCTATCTTGCGTCAAGATTAACACTGTCTCTAAACGGACCGAAACAACTTTCCACTTGAGCGTCACCTAGTGGTACCATCGAGTGCATCCAAAATGATTTCTGAGCCTATGGTATGTTTGGCGCAAACCGTGCACCTATCTTGCACCGACACTAACACTATCACCAAAGAGAAATAAGCACTGTTTGCCTAAATGGCCGTTTAGCCTATTGAAACACCGTGTAAACGCTACACGGTGGTGCTCCGTATCCGTTTATTCATCCGTTTAACCCGTTTAATTGTTTGTTTAGCCCATTTAATGGACTAGTTAGCCCGAATAAAGGCTAAACGGTAGGTGACTGATTGTTTGTCGTCTAGCGTTTGGGAAAACATTGGAAATAAGTGAGATTCCACATGACCCACATCCCCTAGGAGTTCCATTGGGTGCGTCCAAAATGATTTCCGAGCCTATGGTACGTTCGACGCAAACCGTGCTCCTATCTTGCGTTAGGATTAGCACTATGTCCAAATGGACCGAAACAAGCTTCCACTTGAGCCTCATCACATAGTGGTACTATTAGGTGCGTCCAAAATGATTTCTGAACCTATGGTACGTCTAGCGCAAACCATGCACCTATCTTGCACCGACACTAACACAATATCCAAAGAGAAATTCACATGACCAACGTCACCATGGAGTTCCATCGGGTACGCCCAAAATGATTTCTGAGCCTATGTTACGCTCGACGCAAACCACGCACCTATCTTGCGTCAAGATTAGCACTATGTCCTAAACGACCGAAATGAGCTTCCACTTGAGCCTCGTCACCTAGTGGTACCATCGAGTGCGTCCAAACCAAGTTTTAAGCCAATGGTATGTCTAGTGCAAACCATGCACCTATCTTGCACTGACTCTAACACTGTCTCCAAATGGAAAGAAGCGAGATTCCAAATGACCCACATCAACTATGAGTTCCATCGGGTGCGTCCAAAACGATGTTCGAGCCTATCGTACATTCGAGGCAAACTATGCACCGATCTTGCATCAAGATTAACACTATCTCTAAATGGACCAAAACAACTTTCCACTTGAGCCTCATCACCTAGTGGTACCATCGAGTGCCTCCAAAACGATTTGTGAGCCTATGTTATGTTTGGCGCAAACCGTGCACCTATCTTGCACCGACACTAACACTGTCTCCAAAGATAAATAAGCACTGTTCGCCAAAACAGCCATTTAGCCTGTTTAAACACCGTGTAAACGCTACACGGTGGTGCTCCGTGTCCGTTTATTCGTCCATTTACCCTGTTTAATTGTTCGTTTAGCCCGTTTAATGGACTGTTTAGCCCGAATAAAGGCTAAATGGTAGGTGACCGATTGTTTATCGTTTAGCGTTTGGGAAAACATTGGAAATAAGTGAGATTCCACAAGATCCACGTCCCCTAGGAGTTCCATCGGGTGCGTCCAAAATGATTTCTGAGCCTATGGTACATTCGACGCAAACCGTGCTCCTATCTTGCGTCAGGATTAGCACTATGTCCGAAAGGACCGAAACGAGCGTCCACTTGAGCCTCATCACATAGTGGTACCATCAGGTGCGTCCAAAATGATTTCTGAGCCTATGGTGCGTCTAGCGCAAACCATGCACCTATCTTGCACCGACACTAACACTGTCTCTAAATGGAAAGAAGTGAGATTCCACACGACCCATGTCACCTAGGTGTTCCGTCAGGCGTGTCAAATGATTTTTGAGCGTATGGCACGTTCGACGCAAACCGTGCTCCTATCTTGCATGAAGATTAGCACTGTCTCCAAACGGACTGAAACGAGCTTCCACTTGGGCCTCGTCACCTAGTGGTACCATCGGGTGCATCCAAAACGATTGCTAAGCCTATGGTACGTCAAGTGCAAACCATGCTCCTATCTTGCACCGATAACACTGTCTCCAAATGGAAAGGAGTGAGATTCCACACGACCCACGTCTCCTAGGAGCTCCGTCGGGTGCGTCCAAAACAATGTCTAAGCCTATGGTACATCCGACGCAAACCATGCACCTATCTTGTGTCAAGATTAGCACTATCTTCAAATGGACCGCAACGAGATTTCAATTGAGCCTCGTCACTTCGGAGTACCAACGGGTGCATCCAAAATGATTTCTGAGCCGATGGTACGTTTGGCGCAAACTGTGCACCTATCTTGCATAGACACTAACACTATATCCAAAGGGAAAGAAGTGAGATTCCACATGACCACATCACCATGGAGTTCCATCGGGTACGTCCAAAATGATTTCTGAGCCTATGTTATGCTCGACGCAAACCATGCACCTATCTTGTGTCAAGATTAGCACTATGTCCAAAAGGACCGAAATGAGCTTCCACTTGAGCCTCGTCAACTAGTGGTACCATCGAGTGTGTCCAAAATGATTTCCGAGCTAATGGTATGTCTAGTGCAAACCATGCACCTATCTTGCACCGACACTAACACTGTATCCAAATGGAAGGAAGTGACATTCCAAATGACCCACATCAACTATGAGTTCCATCGGGTGCATCCAAAATGATGTTTGAGCCTATCGTACATTCGACGCAAACTGTGCACCTATCTTGCATCAAGATTAACACTATCTCTAAACAAACCGAAACAACTTTCCACTTGAGCCTCATCACCTAGTGGTACCATCGAGTGCGTTCAAAACGATTTCTGAGCCTATGGTACGTTTGGTGCAAACCATGCACCTATCTTGCCCTAACACTAACACTGTCTCCAAAGAGAAAGAAGTGAGATTCCACATGACCCACGTCCCCTAGGAGATCCCTCAGGTGTGTCCAAATTGATTTCTGAGCCTATGGTACGTTCGACGCAAACTGTGCTCCTATCTTGCGTCAGGATTAGCACTATGCCCGAAAGAACCAAAACGAGCTTCCACTTGAGCCTCATCACATAGTGGTACCATCAGGTGCGTCCAAAATGATTTCTAAGCCTATGGTACGTCTAGTACAAACCATGCACCTATCTTGCACCGGTACTAACATAGTCTCCAAACGAGAAGAAGTAAGATTCCACACGACCCACATCTCCTAAGAGTTCTATCGGGTGCGTCCAAAACGATGTCCGAGCCTATGGTACGTCCGACACAAACCATGCACCTATCTTGTGTCAAGATTAGCACTATGTCCGAAAGGACCGAAATGAGCTACCACTTGAGCCTCGTCACCTAGTGGTACCATCGAGTGCGTCTAAAACGATTTCTGAGCCAATGATATGTCCAGTGCGAACCATACACCTATCTTGCACCAACACTAACTCTGTCTCCAAATGGAAAGAAGCAAGATTCCAAATGACCCATATCAACTATGAGTTCCATCGGGTGCGTCCAAACTGATGTTTGAGCCTATCGTACATTCAACGCAAACTGTGCACCTATCTGGCATCAAGATTGACACTATCTCCAAACGGACCGGAACAACTTTCCACTTGAGCCTCATCACCTAGTCGTACCATCGAGTGCGTCCAAAATGATTTATGAACCTATGGTACTATTGGCGCAAACCATGCACCTATCTTGCACCAACACTAACACTATCTCTAAATGGAAAGAAGTGAGATTCCACACGACCCACATCACCTAGGAGTTCCGTCGAACGCGTCCAAAATGATTTTTGAGCGTATGGTATGTTTGACGCAAACCGTGCACCTATCTTGTGTCAAGATTAGCACTATCTCCAAATGGACCGAAATGAGCTTCCACTTGAGCCTCATCACATAGTGGTACCATCAGGTGCGTCAAAAATGATTTCTGAGCCTATGGTACGTCTAGCGCAAACCATGCACCTATCTTGTACCGACACTAAAACTTTCTCTAAATGGAAAGAAGTGAGATTCCACACGACCCACGTCACCTAGGAGTTCCGTCGGGCGCGTCCAAAATGATTTTTGAGCGTAAGGTACGTTCGACGCAAACCGTGCACCTATCTTGCATGAAGATTAGCACTATCTCCAAATGGGCTGAAACGAGCTTCCACTTGAGCCTCGTCACCTAGTGGTACCATTGGGTGCGTCCAAAATGTTTGCTAAGCCTATGGTGCGTCTGGCACAAACCATGCACCTATCTTGCACCGATACTAACACTGTCTCCAAATGGAAAGAAGTGAGATTCCACATGACCCACGCCTCCTAGGAGCTCCGTCGGGTGCGTCCAAAATGATGTCCGAGCCTATGGTACGTCCGACGCAAACCAACGGGTGGGTCCAAAATGATTTCTGAGCCGATGGTACGTTTGGCGCAAACTGTGCACCTATCTTGCACTGACACTAACACTATATCCAAAGAGAAAGAAGTGAGATTGCACATGACCCACGTCACCATGGAGTTCCATCGGGTACGTCCAGAATGATTTTCGAGCCTATGTTACGCACGACGCAAACCATGCACCGATCTTGCGTCAAGATTAACACTATGTCCGAAAGGACCGAAATGAGCTTCCACTTGAGCCTTGTCACCTAGTGGTACCATCGAGTGCGTCCAAAATGATTTCTGAGCCAATGGTATGTCTATGCAACTATCGTGCACCGACGCTAACACTGTCTCCAAATAGAAAGAAGTGAGATTCCAAATGACCCACATCAACTATGAGTTCCATCGGGTGCATCCAAAATGATGTTTGAGCCTATCGTACATTCGATGCAAACTGTGCACCTATCTTGCGTCAAGATTAACAATATCTCTAAACAGACCGAAACAACTTTCCACTTGAGCCTCATCACCTAGTGGCACCATCGAGTGCGTCCGAAATGATTTCTAAGCCTATGGTACGTTTGGCACAAACCGTGCACCTATCTTGCACTGACACTAACACTGTCTCCAAAGAGAAAGAAGTGAGATTCCACATGACCCATGTCGCCTAGGAGCTTCATCGGGTGCGTCCAAAATGATGTCTGAGCCTATGGTACGTCCGACACAAACCGTGCACCTATCTTCTGTCAAGATTAGCACTATCTCCAAATGGACCGAAATGAGCTTCCACTTGAGCCTCATCACATAGTAGTACCATCTGGTGCGTCGAAAATGATTTCTGAGCCTATGGTTCGTCTAGCGCAAACCATGCACCTATCTTGCACCGACACTAAAACTGTCTCTAAATGGAAAGAAGTGAGATTCCACACGACCCACGTCACCTAGGAGTTCTGTCGGGCGCGTCCAAAATGATTTTTGAGCGTAAGGTACGTTCTACGCAAACCGTGCACCTATCTTGCATGAAGATTAGCACTATCTCCAAACGGATTGAAACAAGCTTCCACTTGAGCCTCGTCACCTAGTGGTACCATTGGGTGCGTCCAAAACGTTTGCTAAGCCTATGGTGCGTCTAGTACAAACCATGCACCTATCTTGCACCGATACTAACACTGTCTCCAAACGGAAAGAAGTGAGATTCCACATGACCCACGCCTCCTAGGAGCTCCGTCGGGTGTGTCCAAAATGATGTCCGAGCCTATGGTACGTCTGATGCAAACCAATGGGTGGGTCCAAAATGATTTATGAGCTGATGGTACGTTTGGCGCAAACTATGCACCTATCTTGCACTGACACTAACACTATATCCAAAGAGAAAGAAGTGAGATTGCACATGACCCACGTCACCATGGAGTTCCATCGGGTGCGTCCAAAATGATATTCAAGCCTATGTTACGCACGACGCAAACCATGCACCGATCTTGCGTCAAGATTAACACTATGTCCGAAAGGACCAAAAAGAGCTTCCACTTGAGCCTCGTCAACTAGTGGTACCATCGAGTGTGTCCAAAATGATTTATGAGCCAATGGTCTGTCTAGTGCAAACCATGCAACTATCGTGCACCGACACTAACACTGTCTCCAAATAGAAAGAACCATGATTCCAAATGACCCACATCAACTATAAGTTCCATCAGGTGAGTCCAAAATGATGTTTGAGCCTATCGTACATTCGACGCAAACTTTGCACCTATCTTGCGTCAAGATTAACAGTATCTCTAAATGGACCGAAACAACTTCCCACTTGAGCCTCATCACCTAGTGGCACCATCGAGTGCGTCCAAAATGATTTCTAAGCCTATGGTATGTTTGGTGCAAACCGTGCACCTATCTTGCACCGACACTAACACTGTCTCCAAAGAGAAAGAAGTGAGATTCCACATGACCCACGTCCCCAAGGAGCTTCGTCGGGTGCATCCATAATGATGTCCAAGCCTATGGTACGTCCGAAGCAAACCATGCTCCTATCTTGCGTCAGGATTAGTGCTATGTCCGAAAGGACCGAAATGAGCTTCCACTTGAGCCTCATCACATAGTGGTACCATCAGGTGCGTCCAAAATGATTTCTGAGCCTATGGTACGTCTAGCGCAAACCAAGCACCTATCTTGCACCGACACTAACACTATATCTAAATGGAAAGAAGTGAGATTCCACACGACCCACGTCACCTAGGAGTTCCGTTGGGCGCGTTCAAAATGATTTTTGAGCATAAGGTACGATCGATGCAAACCGTGCAACTATCTTGCATGAAGATTTGCACTATCTTCAAACGGACTAAAACGAGCTTCCACTTGAGCCTTGTCACCTAGTGGTACCATCGGGTGCATCCAAAATGATTGCTAAGCCTATGGCACGTCTAGCGCAAACCATGCACCTATCTTGCACCGATACTAACACTATCTCCAAATGGAAAGGAGTGAGATTCCACATGACCCATGCCTCCTAGGAGCTCCATCGGGTGCGTCCAAAATGATGTCCGAGCCTATGGTTCATCCGACGCAAACCAACGGGTGGGTCCAAAATGATTTCTGAGCCGATGGTATGTTTGGCGCAAACTGTGCACCTATCTTGCACTGACACTAATACTATATCCAAAGAGAAAGAAGTGAGATTGCACATGACCCACGTCACCATGGAGTTCCATCGGGTACGTCCAAAATGATTTTCAAGCCTATGTTACGCACGACGCAAACCATGCACCGATCTTGCATCAAGATTGACACTATGTCCAAAAAGGACCGAAATGAGCTTCCACTTGAGCCTCGTCACCTAGTGGTACCATCGAGTGCGTCCAAAATGATTTCTAAGCCAATGGTATGTCTAGTGCAAACCTTGCAACTATCATGCACCGACACTAACACTATCTCCAAATAGAAAGAACCGAGATTCCAAATGACCCACATCAACTATGAGTTCCTTCGGGCGCGTCCAAAATGATGTTTGAGCCTATCGTACATTTGACACAAATTGTGCACCTATCTTACGTCAAGATTAACAGTATCTCTAAATGGACCAAAACAACTTTCCACTTGAGCCTCATCACCTAGTGGCACCATCGAGTGCGTCCAAAACGATTTCTAAGCCTATGGTACGTTTGGTGCAAACCGTGCACCTATCTTGCACCGACACGAACACTGTCTCCAAAGAGAAAGATGTGAGATTCCACAAGACCCATGTCCCCTAGGAGCTTCGTCGGGTGCGTCCAAAATGATGTCCGAGCCTATGGTATGTCCGAAGCAAACCATGCTCCTATCTTGCGTCAGGATTAGTGCTATGTCCGAAAGTACCAAAACGAGCTTCCACTTGAGGCTCATCACATAGTGGTACCATCAGGTGCATCCAAAATGATTTTTGAGCCTATGGTACATCTAGCGCAAACCATGCACCTATCTTTCACCGACACTAACACTGTATCTAAATGGAAAGAAGTGAGATTCCACACGACCCACATCACCTAGGAGTTCCGTCGGGCGTGTCCAAAATGATTTTTGAGCGTAAGGTACGTTCGATGCAAACCGTGCAACTATCTTGCATGAAGATTTGCACTATCTCCAAACGGACTGAAATGAGCTTCCACTTGAGCCTTGTCACCTAGTGGTACCATCGGGTGCATCCAAAACGATTGCTAAGCCTATGGTACGTCTAGTGCAAACCATGCACCTATCTTGCACCGATACTAACACTATCTCCAAACGGAAAGAAGTAAGATTCCACACGACCCACGTCTCCTAGGAGCTCCATCGGGTGCGTCGAAAACGAAGTCTGAGCCTATGGTACGTCCGACGCAAACCATGCACCTATCTTGTGTCAAGATTAGCACAATCTCCAAATGGACCAAACCGAGCTTTCACTTGAGCCTCGTCACTTCGGAGTACCAACGGGTGCATGCAAAATGATTTCTAGGCCGATGGTACGTTTGGCGCAAGCTGTGCACCTATCCTGCACCGACACTAACACTATATCCAAAGAGAAAGAAGTGAGATTCCACATGACCCACATCAACATGGAGTTCCATCGGGCACATCCAAAATGATTTCTGAGCCTATGTTACGCTCGACTCAAACCATGCACCGATCTTGCGTCAAGATTAGCACTATGTCCGAAAGGACCGAAATGAGCTACCACTTGAGCCTCATCACCTAGTGGTACCATCGAGTGCGTCTAAAACGATTTCTGAGCCAATGGTATGTCAAGTGCAAACCATGCACCTATCTTGCACCGACACTAACTCTATCTCCAAATGGAAAGAAGCAAGATTCCAAATGACCCATATCAACTATGAGTTCCATCGGGTGCGTCCAAAATGATGTTCGAGCCTATCGTACATTCAACGCAAACTGTGCACCTATCTGGCATCAAGATTAACACTATCTCCAAACGGACCGAAACAACTTTCCACTTGAGCCACATCACCTAGTGATACCATCGAGTGCGTCCAAAATGATTTCTGATCCTATGGTACTATTGGCGCAAACCATGCACCTACCTTGCACCGACACTAACACTGTCTCTAAATGGAAAGAAGTGAGATTCCACATGAGCCACATCACCTAGGAGTTCCTCGAACGCGTCCAAAATGATGTCCGAGCCTATGGTACGTCCGAAGCAAACCATGCTCCTATCTTGCGTCAGGATTAGTGCTATGTCCGAAAGGACCGAAACGAGCTTCCACTTGAGCCTCATCACATAGTGGTACCATCAGGTGCGTCCAAAATGATTTCTGAGCCTTTGGTACGTCTAGCGCAAACCATGCACCTAGTGGTACCATCGAGTGCCTCCTAGGAGCTCCGTCTGGTGCATCCAAAATGATGTCCGAGCCTATGGTACGTTCGACGCAAACCAACGGGTGGGTCCAAAATGATTTCTGAGCCGATGGTACGTTTGGCGCAAACTATACACCTATCTTGCACTAACACTAACACTATATCCAAAGAGAAAGAAGTGAGATTGCACATGACCCACGTCACCATGGAGTTCCATCGGGTACGTCCAAAATTATTTTCGAACCTATGTTACGCACGACGCAAACCAAGCACCGATCTTGCGTCAAGATTAACACTATGTCCGAAAAGGACCGAAATGAGCTTCCACTTGAGGCTTGTCACCTAGTGGTACCATCGAGTGCGTCCAAAATGATTTCTGAGCCAATGGTATGTCTAGTGCAAACCATGCAACTATCATGCACCGACACTACAACTGTATCCAAATGGAAGGAAGTGACATTCCAAATGACCCACATCAACTATGAGTTCCATCGGGTGCATCCAAAATGATGTTTGAGCCTATCGTACATTCGACGCAAACTGTGCACCTATCTTGCGTCAAGATTAACACTATCTCTAAACAAACCGAAACAACTTTCCACTTGAGCCTCATCACCTAGTGGTACCATCGAGTGCGTCCAAAACGATTTCTGAGCCTATGGTACATTTGGCGCAAACCATGCACCTATCTTGCCCTGACACTAACACTGTCTCCAAAGAGAAAGAAGTAAGATTCCACATGACCCACGTCCACAAGGAGATCCCTCGGGTGTGTCCAAAATGATTTCCGAGCCTATGGTACGTTCGACGCAAACCGTGCTCCTATCTTGCGTCAGGATTAGCACTATGCCCGAAAGAACCAAAACGAGCTTCCACTTGAGCCTCATCACATAGTGGTACCATCAGGTGCGTCCAAAATGATTTCTAAGCCTATGGTACGTCTAGTACAAACCATGCACCTATCTTGCACCGGTACTAACATAGTCTCCAAACGAGAAGAAGTAAGATTCCACACGACCCACATCTCCTAAGAGTTCTATCGGGTGCGTCCAAAACGATGTCCGAGCCTATGGTACGTCCGACGCAAACCATGCACCTATCTTGTGTCAAGATTAGCACTATGTCCGAAAGGACCGAAATGAGCTACCACTTGAGCCTCGTCACCTAGTGGTACCATCGAGTGCGTCTAAAATGATTTCTGAGCCAATGATATGTCCAGTGCGAACCATACACCTATCTTGCACCAACACTAACTCTGTCTCCAAATGGAAAGAAGCAAGATTCCAAATGACCCATATCAACTATGAGTTCCATCGGGTGCGTCCAAACTGATGTTTGAGCCTATCGTACATTCAACGCAAACTGTGCACCTATCTGGCATCAAGATTGACACTATCTCCAAACGGACCGAAACAACTTTCCACTTGAGCCTCATCACCTAGTCGTACCATCGAGTGCGTCCAAAATGATTTATGAACCTATGGTACTATTGGCGCAAACCATGCACCTATCTTGCACCAACACTAACACTATCTCTAAATGGAAAGAAGTGAGATTCCACATGACCCACATCACCTAGGAGTTCCGTCGAACGCGTCCAAAATGATTTTTGAGCGTATGGTATGTTCGATGCAAACCGTGCACCTATCTTGTGTCAAGATTAGCACTATCTCCAAATGGACCGAAATGAGCTTCCACTTGAGCCTCATCACATAGTGGTACCATTAGGTGCGTCAAAAATGATTTCTGAGCCTATGGTACGTCTAGCGCAAACCATGCACCTATCTTGTACCGACACTAAAACTTTCTCTAAATGGAAAGAAGTGAGATTCCACACGACCCACGTCACCTAGGAGTTCCGTCGGGCGCGTCCAAAATGATTTTTGAGCGTAAGGTACGTTCAACGCAAACCGTGCACCTATCTTGCATGATGATTAGCACTATCTCCAAACGGGCTGAAACTAGCTTCCACTTGAGCCTCGTCACCCAGTGGTACCATTGGGTGCGTTCAAAACGTTTGCTAAGCCTATGGTGCGTCTAGCACAAACCATGCACCTATCTTGCACCGATACTAACACTGTCTCCAAATGGAAAGAAGTGAGGTTCCACATGACCCACGCCTCCTAGGAGCTCCGTCGGGTGCGTCCAAAACGATGTCCGAGCCTATGGTATGTCCGACGCAAACCAACGGGTGGGTCCAAAATGATTTCTGAGCCGATGGTACGTTTGGCGCAAACTGTGCACCTATCTTGCACTAACACTAACACTATATCCAAAGAGAAAGAAGTGAGATTGCACATGACCCACATCACCATGGAGTTCCATCGGGTACGTCCAAAATGATTTTCGAGCCTATGTTACGCACGACGCAAACCATGCACCGATCTTGCGTCAAGATTAATACTACGTCCAACAGGACCGAAATGTGCTTCCACTTGGGACTCGTCACCTGGTGGTACCATCGAGTGCGTCCAAAATGATTTCTGAGTCAATGGTATGTCTAGTGCAAACCATGCAACTATCGTGCACCGACACTAACACTATCTCCAAATAGAAAGAAGCGAGATTCCAAATGACCCACATCAACTATGAGTTCCATCGGGTGCGTCCAAAACGATGTTTGAGCCTATCGTACATTCGACGCAAATTGTGCACCTATCTTGCGTCAAGATTAACAGTATCTCTAAATGAAACAAAACAACTTACCACTTGAGCCTCATCACCGAGTGGCACCATCGAGTGCATCCAAAATGATTTCTAAGCCTATGGTACGTTTGGCGCAAACCGTGCACCTATCTTGCACCGACAATAACACTGTCTCCAAAGAGAAAGAAGTGAGATTCCACATGACCCACGTCCCCTAGGAGCTTCGTCGGGTGCGTCCAAAATGGTGTCCAAGCCTATGGTATGTCCGAAGCAAACCATGCTCCTATCTTGCATCAGGATTAGTGCTATGTCTAAAAGGACCGAAACGAGCTTCCACTTGAGAGTCATCACATAGTGGTACCATCAGGTGCGTCCAAAATTATTTCTGAGCCTATGGTACGTCTAGCGCAAACCATCCACCTATCTTGCACCGACACTAACACTGTATCTAAATGGAAAGAAGTGAGATTCCAGATGACCCATGTCACCTAGGAGTTCCGTCGGGTGCGTCCAAAATGATTTTTGAGCGTAAGGTACGTTCGATGCAAACCGTGCAACTATCTTGCATGAAGATTTGCACTATCTCCAAACAGAGTAAAATGAGCTTCCACTTGAGCCTTGTCACATAGTGGTACCATCGGGTGCATCCAAAATGATTGCTAAGCCTATGGTACGTCTAGCGCAAACCATGCACCTATCTTGCACCGATACTAACAATGTCTCCAAACGGATAGAAGTGAGATTCCACATGACCCATGCTGACCCACGCCTCCTAGGAGCTCCGTTAGGTGCGTCCAAAACGATGTCCGAGCCTATGGTACGTCTGACACAAACCAACGGATGGGTCCAAAATGATTTCTGAGCCGATGGTACGTTTGGCGCAAACTGTGCACCTATCTTTCACTGACACTAACACTATATCCAAAGAGAAAGAAGTGAGATTGCACATGACCCATGTCACCATGGAGTTCCATTGGGTACGTCCAAAATGATTTTCGAGCCTATGTTACGCACAACGTAAACCATGCATTGATCTTGCGTCAAGATTAACACTATGTCCGAAAGGACTGAAATGAGCTTCCACTTGAGCCTCGTCACCTAGTGGTATCATCGAGTGCGTCCAAAATGATTTATGAGCCAATGGTATGTCTAGTGCAAACCTTGCAACTATCGAGCACCGACACTAACACTGTCTCCAAATAGAAAGAACCGAGATTCCAAATGACCCACATCAACTATGAGTTCCATCGGGTGCGTCCAAAATGATGTTTGAGCCTATCGTACATTCGACGCAAACTATGCACCTATCTTGCGTCAAGATTAACAGTATCTCTAAACAGACCGAAACAACTTTCCACTTGAGCCTCATCACCTAGTGGCACCATCGAGTGCGTCCAAAATGATTTCTAAGCCTATGGTACGTTTGGCGCAAACCGTGCACCTATTTGCACCGACACTAACACTGTCTCCAAAGAGAAAGAAGTGAGATTCCACATGACCCACGTCCCCAAGGAGCTTCGTCGGGTGCATTCAAAATGATGTCTGAGCCTATGGTACGTCCGAAGCAAACCATGCTCCTATCTTGCGTCAGGATTAGTGCTATGTCCAAAAGGACCAAAACGAGCTTCCACTTGAGCCTCATCACATAGTGGTACCATCAGGTGCGTCCAAAATGACTTCTGAGCCTATGGTACATCTAGCGCAAACCATGCACCTATCTTGCACCAACACTAACACTGTATCTAAATGGAAAGAAGTGAGATTCCAAATGACCCATGTCACCTAGGAGTTTCGTCGGGCGCGCCCAAAATGATTTTTGAGTGTAAGGTACGTTCGATGCAAACCATGCAACTATCTTGCATGAAGATTTGCACTATCTCCAAATGGACTAAAACGAGCTTCCACTTGAGCCTTGTCACCTAGTGGTACCATCGGGTGCATCCAAAACGATTGCTAAGCCTATGGTACGTCTAGCGCAAACCATGCACCTATCTTGCACCGATACTAACACTGTCTCCGAATGGAAAGAAGTGAGATTCCACATGACCCACACTTCCTAGGAGCTCCATTGGGTGCGTCCAAAACGATGTCCGAGCCTATGGTACGTTCGACGCAAACCAACGGGTGGGTCCAAAATGATTTCTGAGCTGATGGTACGTTTGGCGCAAACTGTGCACCTATCTTGCACTGACACTAACACTATATCCAAAGAGAAAGAAGTGAGATTGCACATGACCCATGTCACCATGGAGTTCCATCGGGGTACGTCCAAAATGATTTTCGAGCCTATGTTACGCACGACACAAACCATGCACCGATCTTGCGTCAAGATTAACACTATGTCCGAAAGGACTGAAATGAGCTTCCACTTGAGCCTCGTCACCTAGTGGTACCATCGAGTGCGTCCAAAATGATTTATGAGCCAATGGTATATCTACTGCAAACCTTGCAACTATCGTGCACCGACACTGACACTGTCTCCAAATAGAAAGAACCAAGATTCCAAATGACCCACATCAACTATGAGTTCCATCGGGTGCGTCCAAAATGATGTTTGAGCCTATCATACATTCGACGCAAACTGTGCACCTATCTTGCGTCAAGATTAACAGTATCTCTAAACGGACCGAAATTACTTTCCACTCGAGCCTCATCACCTAGTGGCACCATCGAGTGCGTCCAAAATGATTTCTAAGCCTATGGTACGTTTGGCGCAAACCGTGCACGTATCTTGCACCGACACTAACACTGTCTCCAAAGAGAAAGAAGTGAGATTCCACATGACCCACGTCCCCTAGGAGCTCCGTCGGGTGCGTCCAAAACGATGTCCGAGCCTATGGTACGTCCGACGCAAACCATGCTCCTATCTTGCGTTAGGATTAGTGCTATGTCTGAAAGGACTGAAACGATCTTCCACTTGAGCCTCATCACATAGTGGTACCATCAGGTGCATCTAAAATGATTTCTGAGCCTATGGTACGTCTAGCGCAAACCATGCACCAATCTTGCACCGACACTAACACTATATCTAAATGGAAAGAAGTGAGATTCCACATGACCCACGTCACCTAGGAGTTCCGTCGGGCGCGTCCAAAATGATTTTTTAGCGTAAGGTACGTTCGATGCAAACCATGCAACTATCTTGCATGAAGATTAGCACTATCTCCAAACGGACTGAAACGAGCTTCCACTTGAGCCTCGTCACCTAGTGGTACCATCGGGTGCGTCCAAAATGATTGCTGACCCTATGGTACGTCTAGCACAAACCTTGCACCTATCTTGCACTGATACTAACACTATCTCCAAACGGAAAGAAGTAAGATTCCACATGACCCACGTCTCCTAGGAGCTCCATCGGGTGCGTCGAAAATGAAGTCTGAGCCTATGGTATATCCGACGCAAACCATGCACCTATCTTGTGTCAAGATTAGCACTATCTCCAAATGGACCAAAATGAGCTTTCACTTGAGGCTCATCACTTCGGAGTACCAACGGGTGCATGCAAAATGATTTCTAAGCCGATGGTACATTTGGCGCAAACTGTGCACCTATCTTGCACCGACACTAACACTATTTCCAAATAGAAAGAAGTGAGATTCCACATGACCCACATCACCATGGAGTTCCATCGGGTACGTCCAAAATGATTTTTGAGCCTATGTTATGCTCGACGCAAACCATGCACCCATCTTGCGTCAAGATTAGCACTATGCCCGAAAGAACCGAAATGAGCTTCCACTTGAGCCTCGTCACCTAGTGGTACCATCGAGTGCGTCCGTAATGATTTCTGAGCCAATAGTATGTCTAGTGCAAACCATGCACCTATCTTGCACCTACACTAACATTGTCTCCAAATGGAAAGAAGCGAGATTCCAAATGACCCACATCAACTATGAGTTCCATCGGGTGCGTCCAAAACGATGTTCGAGCCTATCCTACATTCGACGCAAAACTGTGCACCTATCTTGCGTCAAGATTAACACTATCTCCAAACGGACCGAAACAACGTTCCACTTGAGCCTCATCACCTAGTGGTACCATCGAGTGCGTCCAAAACAATTTCTGAGCCTATGGTACGTTTGGCGCAAACCGTGCACCTATCTTGCACCGACACTAACACTGTCTCCAAAGAGAAATAAGTGAGATTCCACATGACCCACGTCCCCTAGGAGTTCCATCGAGTGTGTCCAAAATGATTTCCGAGCCTATGGTACATTCGACACAAACCGTGCTCCTATCTTGCGTCAGGATTAGCACTATGTCTGAAAGGACCGAAACAAGCTTCCACTTGAGCCTCATCACATAGTGGTACCATCAGGAGTGTCCAAAATGATTTTCTAAGCCTATGGTATGTCTAGCGCAAACCATGCACCTATCTTGCAACGACACTAACACTATCTCTAAATGAAAAGAAGTGAGATTCCACACGACCCACGTCACCTAGG
Source organism: Miscanthus floridulus (assembly GCF_019320115.1). NCBI lineage: Eukaryota > Viridiplantae > Streptophyta > Magnoliopsida > Poales > Poaceae > Miscanthus > Miscanthus floridulus. Next base: position 62,516,556 of record NC_089586.1, on the reverse strand, counting down.
AGTTCCAACGGGCACGTGCAAAATGATTTTTGTGTGTAACGTACGTTCGACGCAAACTGTGCACCTATGTTGCATAAAGATTAGCACTATCTCCAAATGGGCTGAAACGAGCTTCCACTTGAGCCTCGTCACCTAGTGGTACCATTGGGTGCGTCCAAAACATTTGCTAAGCCTATGGTACATCTAGCACAAACCATGCACCTATCTTGCACCGATACTAACACTATCTCCAAACAGAAAGAAGTGAGATTCCACACAACCCACGTCTCCTAGGAGCTCCGTCGGGTGCGTCCAAAACGATGTCCGAGCCTATGGTACGTCCGACGCAAACCATGCACCTATCTTGTGTCAAGATTAGCACTATGTCCAAAAGGACCAAACCGAGCTTTTACTTGAGCGTAAGGTGCGTCCAAAATGATGTCCAAAATGAGTTTTGAGCGTATGGTATGTTCGACGCAAACCGTGCACCTATCTTGCATGAAGATTAGCACTATCTCTAAACGGACTGAAATGAGCTTCCCCTTGAGCCTCGTCACCTAGTGGTACCATTGGGTGCATCCAAAATGTTTGCTAAGCCTATTGTATGTCTAGCGCAAACCATGCACCTATCTTGCACCGATAGTAACACTGTCTCCAAACAGAAAGAAGTGAGATTCCACATGACCCACGTCCCCTAGGAGCTCCATCGGGTGCGTCCAAAACGATGTCCGAGCCTATGGTATGTCCGACGCACACCGTGCTCCTATCTTGTGTCAGGACTAGTGCTATGTCCGAAAGGACCGAAATGAGCTTCCACTTGGGCTTCATCACATAATGGTACCATCAGGTGCGTCCAAAATGATTTCTGAGCTTATGGTACGTCTAGCGCAAACCATGCACCTATCTTGCACCGACACTAACACTATCTCCAAATGGAAACAAGTGAGATTCCACATGACCCACTTCACCTAGGAGTTCCATCGGGCGTGTCCAAAATGATTTTTGAGCGTAAGGTATGTTCGACGCAAACCGTGCAACTATCTTGCATGAAGATTAGCACTATCTCCAAACAGACTGAAATGAGCTTCCACTTGAGCCTCGTCACCTAGTGGTACCATCGGGTGCGTCCAAAACCATTGCTAAGCCTATGGTATGTCTAGCGCAAACTATGCACCTATCTTGCACCGATACTAACACTATCTACAAATGCAAAGAATGAGATTTCACATGACCCACGCCTCCTAGGAGCTCCGTCGGGTGCGTCCAAAATGATGTCCGAGCCTATGGTACGTTCGACACAAACCAGGCACCTATCTTGTGTCAAGATTACCACTATCTCCGAATGGACCAAAACAAACTTTCACTTGAGCCTCGTCACTTGGAAGTACCAACGGGTGGGTCCAAAATGATTTCTGAGCCGATGGTACATTTGGCGCAAACTATGCACCTATCTTGCACCGACACTAACACTATATCCAAAGAGAAAGAAGTGAGATTGCACATGACCCACATCACTATGGAGTTCCATCGGGTACGTCCAAAATGATTTCCGAGCCTATGTTACACACTACGCAAACCAAGCACCGATCTTGCATCAAGATTAGCACTATGTCCGAAAGGACCAAAATGAGCTTCCACTTGAGCCTCATCACCTAGTGGTACCATCGAGTGCGTCCAAAATGATTTCTGAGCCAATGGTATGTCTAGTGCAAACTATGCAACTATCATGCACCGACACTAACACTGTCTCCAAATAGAAAGAAGTGAGATTCCAAATGACCCACATCAACTATGAGTTCCATCGGGTGCGTCCAAAATGATGTTTGAGCCTATCGTACATTCGACACAAACTGTGCACCTATCTTGCGTCAAGATTAACAGTATCTCTAAACGGACCGAAACAACTTTCCACTTGAGCCTCATCACCTAGTGGCACCATCGAGTGCGTCCAAAATGATTTCTAAGCCTATGTTACGTTTGGCACAAACCATGCACCTATCTTGCACCGACACTAACACTGTCTCCAAAGAGAAAGAAGTGAGATTCCACATGACCACGTCCCCTAGGAGTTCCATCGGGTGTGTCCAAAATGATTTTCGAGCCTATGGCACGTCCGACGCAAATCGTGCTCCTATCTTGTGTCAGGATTAGCAGTATGTCCGAAAGGACTGAAATGAGCTTCCACTTGAGCCTCATCACATAGTGGTACCATCAGGTGCATCCAAAATGATTTCTGAGCCTATGGTACGTCAAGCGCAAACCATGCACCTATCTTGCACCGACACTAACACTGTCTCTAAATGGAAAGAAGTGAGATTCCACATGACCCACATCACCTAGGAGTTCCGTCGGGCGTGTCCAAAATGATTTTTGAGCGTAAGGTACGTTCGACGCAAACCGTGCAACTATCTTGCATGAAGATTAGCACTATCTTGCACCTATCTTGTGTCAAGATTAGCACTATCTCCAAAGGGACCAAACCGAGCTTTCACTTGAGCCTCGACACTTCGGAGTACCAACGGGTGCGTCCAAAATGATTTCTGAGCCGATGGTACGTTTGGCACAAATTGTGCACCTATCTTGCACTGACACTAACACTATTTCCAAAGAGAAAGAAGTGAGATTCCACATGACCCACATCACCATGGAGTTCCATCGGGTACGTCCAAAATGATTTCTGAGCCTATGTTACGCTCGACGCAAACCATGCACCTATCTTGCGTCAAAATTAGCACTATGCTCGAAAGAACCGAAATGAGCTTCCACTTGAGCCTCATCACCTAGTGGTACCATCGAGTGCGTCCATAACGATTTCTGAGCCAATAGTATGTCTAGTGCAAACCATGCACCTATCTTGCACCTACACTAACATTGTCTCCAAATGGAAAGAAGCGAGATTCCAAATGACCCACATCAACTATGAGTTCCATCGGGTGCGTCCAAAATGATGTTCGAGCCTATCCTACTTTCGACGCAAAACTGTGCACCTATCTTGTGTCAAGATTAACACTATCTCCAAACAGACCACAACAACGTTCCACTTGAGCCTCATCACCTAGTGGTACCATCGAGTGCGTCCAAAACGATTTCTGAGCCTATGGTACGTTTGGTGCAAACCATGCACCTATCTTGCACCAACACTAACATTGTCTCCAAAGAGAAATAAGTGAGATTCCACATATCCCACATCCCCTAGGAGTTCCATCGGGTGTGTCCAAAATGATTTTCGAGCCTATGGTAGATTCGATGCAAACCGTGCTCCTATCTTGCGTCATGTCGATGTTTGACCATCGATATAGCCTGCCACGGGGGTACCCGGGGTAGTATGTTTGGGTTTCAACGTATGCATAACTCGATGGTTAACGTAAGAGACAGTCGATTTATCCTGGTTTAGGCCCCTAATCGTAGATCGAGTAATAGCCCTACATCCAGTCGGTGTTAGCTTTTGCATTGGGATGATTATGAAGCATTGTGTTGTGTACAATTGTTCTCTTGAACTCCTGATCTAAGGAGCCCTGCCCTCCTTTATATAGTCAGGAGGTCAGAGTCCTAGTCAGTTTACAATGAGAATTCCTAGTAGGATTATAGAGTAACACTGCTACTAAGATTACAGGGGAAGAATCCTAATTAGACTAGATCTTCTCCCTTCCTTACGGGGTATCCCATAGGTCCCACACCGACAAGCCCCCGAGCACTTCATGGTTGAGTTCTGGAAGCCTCGTCTTGTTCCTTCAAGCCTCGTTGAGTAGGAACAAGCGTCGTCCGAGTGCTTTCTTGAGCGAAACCGTGCAGCGCTCCGTGAGATCTTTGCGTGGCTGTGTAATTTTTTTGAAGAAAAAAGTACTCCTATTTGGATATAGCCCCTGAGCCTCTTGCTATTTGGTACAAGGAGCTTGAGGGTCTTATCTTGAAATCGTTCTGATTGTTTGTTGAAAGGCTCCCGAGCATATACCCGAGTTCTTTATCGAAAAGAACTCGGATATAGCTTGGTCTGGCTTCTTTTTGTCAGGAGTCCTTAAAGTAGCTTTGTCTTGAAGAGGTCTTCTTGGTGACGTGCACGGTCCGGCTTCTTTTTGTCAGGAGTCCTTGAAGTAGCTTTATCTTGAAGAGGTCTTCTTGGTGACATGCGCTTTTTCAAAGGAAAAAGTGCACTCACTAAGTGTAGCCCCCGAGCCTCTTGCTATTTGGAACAAGGAGCTAGAGGGTCTTGAATCTTATGTTGTTTGAAAATTGCTGCCTTGAAGAAGTCTTCGAGTTGTTCAATAGAACTGTATACCTCTCCTTTTGCAGCCCCCGAGCATATATCCGGGTTATTTTGTTTAGGAGGAACTCAGAAGCAGAGTTTTGGCGTATTCTCTGGTAGTCTGCTATTGTCAGATGTAGTTGTATGGTGGTGGTTGAGTGTAAATGCCTTTCATTCATGGGTTGCACTGTGCTAGTATATTCTTCCGAATATGCCCGTCTTTGAGTACTGTTCCCTCTCGCCTGAGTCTTCCATTATTGAGTCTTGTCTTTTCACTGTGTCCTTTGTTAGGCTTATTTTGTTTGTACTCCTAGTCCATGTGCACCGCTCCTTTGATCTATAAATACCCTCCTAGAGTGCTTGCTTTCATCCATTGAACATTCTATTGAAACCTTTGTGATCATTAACATGGTAGTTTGTGAAGTAGAGCAGCCCCCGGGCGTGTTTCGTAGTTCCTGTGTGTCTTGTCATAGCTGGAGGAAGTCTTGTGATAGGGATTAGAGGTAGGCTAATCCCGCGGCAGCAATGTACTAGGATGTACGTGGCGGTAGTTGGAGGAAGTCTTGTGATGTAGACTTCATTCCTTCATCTGGCAGTTCTGGGTTGATCCTCGTCGCCTATCTTGAGACTATCCGATGCAGATCAACACCATATCCAGCATCACATCGGTCTTGGGTAGACAGATGCCTACCGGCCTTCTCTGCTCCATGTTGTCCTACCGTGCTGCTGATTTCCGCCTTGGATGCACTGTGTTCGTCCTTTGAAGAAAAAGTGTAGTTGATGGCGGTTTGTCCTTCCGAGTAGCAATTTGGGACACGTAGTCGTTCCAGAGCCTAGCCGCTTCCGTGTTCTTCTTTGCTACTTTGCTTTTTGTGGTATCGAGTACGTTGGGTCTTGTAAGATTTGTAATCTTCTATTTTTGAAGTTGCTTGTAATGGAAAGAATCTTGTCTTCTGAGTTGTCATTTATTTTTATGCTGTAGTTCTGGTTGTTCATGATATTCCCGAGTTCTTTCCGTAAGAACCGAGTTCCTATATTCCTTGTGAAGTTGCTCTTCTTTTCTTCTTGGTTGATGGGTTGTTCTTGCAGTTATCTGATAACTCCGCAGTAGTGCTGGACGGATAAGTCTGAAATTTGCCCATTGAATTATACCGTTGTGTGGATTTGTGCCCACCGTCATTTTAGCTGTGTCAGTAAATGGACTATTGCGTTCTCACACGATGTTTTAATGGGCCTGGTGGGCCATTTTTAACGCTGTAAAATCTATTTAAAGACCCTTCATCTTCTTTTTCTTTACTGCCCTTCTCTTGCCTTCCAACCCTAGCTCCTAGTCATTCGCCATCACCACTGTCACCGCTGTCTTTAGCACCGCTATCTAAGTTTTTTCTTCCCCTAGTTTCTTTTTTGCCTCCGTCAGTACATGGGTAAGAAGAAAACCGTAAGCAAGGCTCAGTCTTCCTTCATGGACGAGGAGTCATCACTCTCCATGATTGAGAATCTGGAGTTTGTGGCCATGAGGGCCGCCCAGAAGCTTTGGCCGGCTCTGACAACAACCAAAGAGCAGCTCCACGAGCTCATCAGCGATGGCTTGATCTAGAGCAAGGCTTTTGCTGAATGGAGAGTTCTAGGCGAGCATCAGGTCCCTGCTCTAGGTCCTGGTGAGATCATTCTTTTTGTCTCTTTCATTCGTGCTAGACTTTGCCTTCCTGCCTCTGCCTTTCTTCATCAATTTCTTAGCTATTTTGGGATTTGCCTGAATCATCTTGCTCCTAATGTAGTCCTTCATCTTTCTGTCTTTGTTCATCTTTGTGAAGCTTTCCTTGGAATTCCCCCTTCTCTTTCTCTATTTCATTACTTTTTTCGCCTGAAACCCCAACCCCACCGTGAAGACACCAGTGTTCTTGGTGGTTGTGGGATTCAATTTCGCCAGGGTCTTAAGAGCAAGTTCTTTGACTATGACCTGTTTGATTCTGTAAGGGATTGGCGTGCCGACTGGTTTTATGCCGCCAATCTAATCCCTTCTCTTGCTGTCCACTCTAGATCTGGTCCCATGGTTAATGACCGATGGGATAAGAACCCTGTGTTGTCTGTTGAGGTTCAGGCAATCTAGCCATTTCTTGATAGGATTAGTATGCTGAAACAGTAGGGTTTAACCGGTTTTGGCATTGTCTCGAGTTTTCTTTGTCGCCGAGTTCAGCCTTTGAAGGAGCGAGAGCACCTTGGCTTCGAGTACTCTGGGGTTGAGGATCCTTCACGCATGGTCCCGGCTCTTGAGCTGACCGCTGAGGAGGTACTCGAGCGTCTCCAGAAGATGCTGAAAGGAGCAAGCATTGTCCCGCTTACTATCTCCGAGTTCTCTGCCAACAACCCGCCTCCAGCTGTAAGTTGTTTTGTCTTCGTTTAGGTACTTTATGTATTCTTGCTGTATCCTTTTTTGTTTAACTTTTCCTTGTCTTGTTGTTTTATTCTTTTTTGTAGGAATTTGGGCACAACTTTGTTGACCTGATCCCTCTTGATGTCCTCCCTGCCATGGCGAACACTAGGGAGAGACTTGCTGGAGCTTCTGCAGCTAGTAAGTCCCCAATCTCCACAGCGTTTCCTAGAGTTTCTTCCAGATTTGTTGATGTATATGAAGAATATGTTCCTCATCTAGTCCCCCACGGTCCTCATAGTGTCTCAAAGAGGGGGCGAATGGATGGGTCTTCGTCTGGCCTGCCTGCTTCCAAGAAATCTCACAAGCCAAGTACTCCTCCAGGCACTCTAGTTGTAGCTAGCATGCTCTTAGGTGAGCATATTTTATACTCTCTATCCCTTTGTTTTCTTGTTTTTTATCTTGAACCGAGTACTTTTATTCTTTTTTCAGCGGGTGCCCTGGTGGCCTTGGTTGAGACCGAGGGGGAAGAGGATGATGAAGTACCCCTTATCATGCGGCGATGAGTTGTTTTCATATTCCCCTTCCATTGAATTTCTCCTCTTTGTCTTGACTTTCAGTCTTGATCTTTTTTGAAGTAACCGGACGTCGGGTATGGGTTCTTCTGAGGCTCCTGAGCTGGCTTCTTTTGAAGCTCTGGTGTTGAGTTCTTTGGTAGCTTTGGTACCGAGTTCCTCCATAGCTCCGATGCCGACATCTTCCGTGGCTCTAGCCCCGGCTTCTTCCGGGGCTCCGGTATTGGCTATACTGCTCCTATCGCCAAGCGGCGGGGACATTTTTGCCGCCGTGGTCCCCCCTACGAGGTCTTCTTTTGGTTTTGCAAAGAGAAGGTGGCTAGGTGAGTAGATTCTGGCTTTGTCTTTTTGCTTCTGTTCTCCTTTTCTCTGGTTCTCATCGGTGATTTCTTTTATCAATTTTCAGTCCTTCGTCTTCTCTCATTTCTTCATCGACTTCTTCTCAGCCCTCCGTTGTGCCACCGAGTTCTAAGCCTTAGGACTCACAACATACTATTGGTGAAGTTGCTGTGGGGGCTACGAAGCTTTCTGGCGATGGTGCCGCTACAGACTTGGCTGCCCTAGAGGTGACCGTGGCCATTGCATCGGGTCCTTCTAAGGGATTGGCCTTGGCTTCCTAGGAGGTTGCTCTAGTCATTCCTTCTTCGCCTCGGCCGACCTCTCCTTCTCTTGCCTCCGGTGGTCCGCCTTTTGCCGATGATGTGGTGCAGCAGTTCGATGCCACTCATCGGCTATCGGAATTAACTGCTGCCTAGGGAAACTTGTCGTCCCTTGTGACTTCTTTCAGAGAAAAGCTCTAGGTAAGCTTTTTCATCGTTCCTTCTTTGGATGTTCACTTTTCTTTGGTCCTTATTCTTTGTTTTTCTTTGTATCTTTTTGCTCAGTCCTTCTCTCATGATCATGCCGGCTTCTTTTTCTCGTCTGAGAACGAAAAAAAGTTGTATTTAGAAGTGAGCGCCCTAAAAGCTGATCTTAATCTCCTCTGGGCCGAGATGGAGGCCGAGCGTCAAACGCATTAGGATGAAGAAAAATCTCTTCATGCCTGGGCTGTTGAAATTGAGAAGTAGAGGGATGTCGCTCTTTAGGAGGCTCGAAGGAACTCGGAGGCCGTGAAGAACTTGGAGGCCATGAAGAAGGAGTGCAATGGTATTGAGGGTTCTTTTTATTTCTTTCTGTATTCAAACTTTCCTTTCTGCTGACTTGTTGTCTACTGTTTCATCTAGCTCTCCGGGTAGAAAAGCAGAAGCTCTCGGAGGGCGTTGAAGAAATGAAGACTCTTGTTTGTACAAGTCATAACAAAGCCGAGGAGGTAATTACTCATGCTAAAGAGGAACTCATGCTTGCTAAGTTGATTAGGCGTGGAGCTGATAGAGATCTTATGCAGGCCCAAAAAACTATTGAAGACTTGTCTAGCAAGTTGGCGATGGCTACTGAAAACTAGAAGGCTTTGTGGAAATCCTTTCGTTTAGTAGCCGACGTTCTTCGAACTCCAGCAGATGATGGGCAATCTTGGGCTCAGTTGATTCCTCGAATTCTGACTCGTTTCCAAGAGTTTGTGAAGAGGTGCGCTCAACTGTGTACCAAGAATGTTCTGGCCTAGGTTCGGGTTCTTTCTCTAGCAGCTCCTTTGTCCAAGATAGCAGAGGAAGCTGACAGTCAAGAATACATTGATGCTGTTGAGAGGATGGAGCCTGAAGCTGAAGACTTAGCTAGTAGGATAGTAGATAATCTTAATATTGTTCTCCCTTCTCCTGATGATGAGGCTTGATGTATTTGACTTTTATGTTCGTGCCTTGTAATATGACATTATACTTCTTTTTTGAATGAAGGTCTTTTTTGTTGATGTCTTATTTGCCTGAATGCGCTGCCTATTCCTTGGATGATTTGTCGAGTACTTTTCTACCCTGTAAACAACTCGTTATATGTAGATCTTTGTGTCAACGACCTTTCTTGATCTGTTGAGTGCTTGTCTAGCCTTCTCTTGTGCCCTGTAAACAGCTCGTTACATGTAGATCTTTGTGTTGACGACCCTTCTTGATCCATCGAGTGCTTGTCTGGCTTTCTTTTGTGCCCTATAAACAACTCGTTTGCGTTCTTGGGTATCTCTAGTGCAGCCCCCGAGCCTCTTGCTATTTGGTACAAGTAGCTGGAGGGTCTTGCTTTTGAAATTGCTCTGGTCTATGCCCAGCCTTAGTTTTAGTCGTTTTGCTTTTATTTTAGGTTCTAGCTTTTTGGGTACCTTCGTCGGCGGACTCAAGCGTCTTTTCAGCTATTTTGCTCTCGGCCGGGATGCTCAGGCATATTTTCAGCCATTTTACATTTTATTTCGGGTGTTAGCTTGTTAGCTACCCTCATCGGCGGGCTCAAGTGTCTTTTCAGCTATTTTGCTCTTGGCTAGGATGCTCAGGCGTATTTTCAGCCATTTTGCATTTTATTTCGGGTGTTAGCTTGCTAGCTACCCTCATCGGCGGCCTCAAGCGTCTTTTCAGCTATTTTGCTCTCGACCGGGATGCTCAGACGTCTTTTCAGCCATTTTGCATTTTATTTTGGGTGTTAGCTTGCTAGCTACCCTCATCGGCGGGCTCAAGCATCTTTTTAGCTATTTTACTCTCGGTCGGGATGCTCAAGCGTCTTTTCAGCCATTTTGTATTTTATTTCGGGTGTTAGCTTGCTAGCTACCCTCATCGACGGGCTTAAGCATCTTTTCAGCTATTTTTGCTCTCGGCCGGGATGCTCAGGCGTCTTTTTAGCCATTTTGCATTTTATTTCGGGTGTTAGCTTGTTAGCTACCCTCATCGGCGGGCTCAAGCGTCTTTTCAGCTATTTTGCTCTCGGCCGGGATACTCAGGCGTATTTTTAGCCATTTTGCATTTTAGAAACAACTCAGAGAGGGCCATGAGACAAATGCTTTTCGAGAGATAATCATCTTTATTGATCATGAATATTGATGTGTTACAGTGATACATAGCGCTATTTTTGTTGATCATGAACGTTGATCTCTTGTGTCTTGTATACATATTTTCCCTTAAGTTTTTTTTATGCATAGAATCTTCGTAGCTGACTGATGTGTCATGTATTGTTGACTTCTTTTCCATCTTCAGTTATGAGCTTGTATGTGCCTGGTCCGATGACTTTTGTGACGATAAAAGGACCTTCCCATTGACTGAGTAGTTTGTGGTGTCCGTTGGTTTTTTGTATTCTTCTTAGTACTAAGTCTCCGACTTGTAACGATCGAGACTGGGTATTCTTGTTGTAGTGGCGCCTTAGTCCTTGGAGGTATTTCACTGATTGCAGGGTAGCGTTTACTCTGACTTCTTCTATGCTGTCGAGTTCTAATCTTCGGGTGTGTTCTGCTTCTCCCTCATCATATTGTTCTATCCTTGGTGACGTCCAGATCAGGTCTACGGGTAGTATGGCTTCTGATCCGTATACCAGGAAGAAAGGTGAGTATCCGGTGGCTCTGCTTATTTGAGTCCGTAGCCCCCATACAACCTTGGGTAATTCTTCAATCCATTTTGACCCATAGTCTACTAGTTCTTCATACAGTTTTGGTTTTAATTCGGCTAGTATGAGTCCTATCGACGTTTTGGACTGGGGGGTCCTCAACCAACTAGTGAATTTGTTCTGCGTGTTCCCGATCCCGGATGGTGATGCAAAGAGACACAAGGTTTATACTAGTTCAGGCAATCGATGCCCTATGTCCAGTCTGAGAGATTGATCTTGTATTCCTTGCACTGAAGTGCTTGTAGTAGGGGGTTACAAGCAGGGTGAGAGAGGGAGCTAATCCCAGGTCTCAGCGAGGTGTCATGTGGGCAGCTTGAGACGTTGCTCTCAGGCGGCTGGGATGTGAGCGTGTGTGTGTTACAAGGTGTTCTTCTCCCCGTGAGTCCTCCTCTAAGTGGCCCAAGTCCTCTCCTTTTATAGTTGAAGGGAGGGCAAGGACAGTACATGTGCTAACTATACGGCGTTGTGCCAACAGGGGCGGCATGTCCGAGCCCTGTGGCCTGTTCCTGTGGTGGCGTGGTCATTGGAGTGGTCCGTCCTTGGGGCACTGGGGCGGCGTGCTAGTCCCATCTGATCCTGTGTGTCGTGGGAGCCCTGGGACTGCCTCGGAGTGGGTGCGGCGGTGGACGTGCAAGCCGCTGTGGACGGACTATGCACGAGGCCGAGGCTTGGTCGATGCCGAGGCTGCACCGCAGTGGGGTGTCTCGGCGGGCACGAACCCCGAGATAGCCGAGACCTTGGTGCATAGTGCCGAGGCCCCGAATGGGTGGCTAATCTGGTGCGCCGGCTTGGAGGCGGTGATGACCCAGGCCAGGCCATCCATGTCGCGTTGTTTTCGAGGTGGGGGTCGTGGGGCATAGTGTAGTGTGGGCGCTGATCGTGGGCACAGTGTTAGGATACAGTGACCGGTAATCCCCGCCGTGCCCTGTCTCAGCCAGTATGGGGCCGATGCGACCTCATGTCTCGTCGGCCATTCTATGGCGTCGAGCCATCGTCCAGCTGAGATTGCGGGACTGGTTGAAGTATTAATGAGACATGACATGCTGTCGAGAAGACCGGCCGAGGTGGGGGCGACAGACTATGGATAAGCTAGCCTCGCACGATACGAAGAATGAGGCCTCGCGTGAGACAGAGAGCAGAGCCTCACGCGAGACGGAGATCGAACTCTTTGCCGAGGCCTTCCGTGAGAGGCCTTGCGCGATATGGAGAATGCACCCCTTGCCGAGGCCTTCCATGAAGAGCCTCGCACGAGGCGGAGATTGTGTTCCCTACCGAGGCCTTCCGTGGAGAGCCTTGCGTGAAGCGGAGATTGCGTCAGGACACCGAGACCTCCTGCGTGAGGCTTGAGGTGAGGTGGAGAGCCTGGCGGGCTCGGACGTGGTGGGTGAGGGGCCCATGGCTTACCTTCTAGCTTTGTTTTTTAATGGAACTTAAGTGACCCCTTTGATGTTCGCTCAGGGTACCCCATTCTAAGGTACCCGACAAGTCCATTAGCCCTTTCTACCTGTCCATTGGCTTCTAGATGTGCGACTAATGTGTAATCTATACTGAAGCCACAATTCTATGCCCAACTTTTGAATTCTGTAGCTATGAAGGGAGAACCCAAATCTGTGATGATTCGATTGGGCATGACGAAACGGTGCATAATATCTTGGATGAACTCGACCGCTTTGGCTGCGCTGTATTTTGCGAGTTGTTTGTATTCGATCCACTTGGTGAACTTGTCAATTGCTACAAAGATGTACTCAAAACTGCCCTTTGCTTTCTTGAGAGGTCCTACTTGATCCAGCCCCTAGCAAGAGAAAGGCCAAGCGGGTGGAATGTAGATGAGGTTGTGGGCTGGCACATGAGCTTGTCTTGCAAACATCTGACAATTTTTGCATCTTCTGACGAGTTCTTCTACGTCTTTCAAAGCGGTTGGCCAGTAGAAACTAGTGCGGAATGCTTTGCCGACTAGTGTTCTTGAAGCGGCATGATTTCCATAGTAGCCTAAGTGTATTTCATCTAGGATTTGTTTGCCTTTTTCAAATGAGATGCATTTTAGGAGTACTCCTAATGATGCGGCTCTTCTGTATAGCTTGTCTCCTACTAGGACATAATTCTTGCTTCTACGGACGACTTGTGTGGCTTGCTGTTTTTCCGCCGACAACTTATTCTCTTTGATGTAATCAATAAAAACCTGTGTCCATGAAGTGTTGATCACCAGAATCTGGTTGCCTTTGGCTATGAGTTCTGTGGTTGTCTCACCGGGTTATTTGATAGAAGGAGCTGATAACTCTTCTATGAATACGTCGGGTGGTACCTTTGCCCTGTCGGATCCAAGCTTAGCAAGAACATCTACTGCAATGTTGGAATCCCGTAGGACATGTAGAATTTCTAGTCCTTGGAAGTGTTTTTCGAGTTTTTGGATTTCAGCACAATAAGCACCCATGTTTTCTTTGGTGCAATCTCAATCTTTGTTGACTTGGTTGATGACTACTGCTGAATTGCCATATATGAGTAGTCGCTTGATTCTGAGGGTAATAGCCACTCTTAGCCCGTGTATGAGAGCTTCATATTCTGTTTCATTGTTGGTGGCTTGCCATAATATCTGAAGGACATACTTTAGTTGTCTTCTGTCTGGAGAAATTAGGAGGATGCCTACACCGGCTCCGCCTAGCTTGAGTGATCCATCAAAGTACATCTTCCAATGATCAAGGATGGCGCTTGATACGGGTTGTTGAATTTCTATCCATTCGGCAACAAAATCAGCAAGGGCTTGGGATTTAACTGCTTTCCTTGGGGTGAAATCGATGTTGAGAGCGCCGAGTTCAACCGCCCACTTGGATATGTGTCCTGTTGCGTCTTTGTTATGTAAGATGTTTCCTAGTGGGAAATTTATCACCATGGTAATCTTGTGGCCTTCAAAATAGTGACAAAACTTGCGTGAAGTGATCAGTAGGGTGTAGAGTAGTTTTTGCACATGCGGGTACCGGGTTTTTGATTCTGATAGTACTTCGCTGATGTAGTATACTGGGCGTTGTACTTTATATGCGTGCCCTTCTTCTTCCCTTTCCACTACTATTGTTGTACTGACTATAGTAGTAGTTGCTGTAATGTATAGCATCATGTCTTCGTCTTTCTTTGGAGGTGTGAGGACTGGTGAGGAGGTGAGGTATGCCTTAAGTTTTTTGAAAGCTTCATTGGCTTCTTCCGTCCACTCGAACTTGTCTATCTTCTTTAGTAGTTTAAAGAAAGGCAACCCTTTTTTGCCGAGCCTTGATATGAAATGGTTGAGTGCCGCCATGCAGCCTATTAGTTTTTGTACGTCTTTGATGTTTCGAGGAGGGCCCATCTCCGTTATTGCTCGAATTTTGATGAGGACATCAACACCGATCATACATCCACGCCGTCCACGCCGACACCTGCTGGTCCTATTACCCGTGCTCGTGCTCGAACACTTAATCATCAAGTGAGTTCCTTCTTGAGCTCTTGTCCATCCTGTTTAGATCTTGGAGACACGTGCACTCTTGTTTTGATTAGGAATCAAGGAGAAGACCGAAAGGGAAAAGGACTCGCGTAGGCTGGATTCGGACTGCAGCACACCTCCAACTTGCGACGGTCGCCACGGTTACATACGGAGTCGGATTGGGGTGATTCTGGACTTGTTGGAAAGCTAATAAAGTCTACTTTCATACGGATCTGACCTCATACTCATACCTGCTCATAAACGGCGTCAACAGCCCAAAAATCACCGAGAGGTCTGTTCTGTCCAGGGTGCTACGCCACCTTAAGTTAGCCCAATGGGCTTGTATCGTTTAGAGTCCAGTAGGGACGCGTCCTAGGGTTGGAGCACGACCCAAACTCTCTTGTGGTCGTCCTCCACACGTCATATACCCCTTAGCCGCCACCAGGAACACTTGGGTTTTGTTTAGATCAAGTTTAGCCTTTGCTACTTGCTTGTAGGCGCGCGTGCTGATCCAGCCGCCCGTCTCCTTGTCTTCGGAACCCCACTCAAAATAAGATTCAGTTTGAGGCTTTCAATTCCATCTTGCAAATTCAGTGCTTGTTTCCTTGTTCTTGCTAGTTCTTCGATTGCTTGCAGGACAGGAGCCCTAGTGGCTGGTTGTCGCGCTCCACAAGATTGTGACGGCCTTTGGAGGTGGTGTATCGGTTGCTAAGGCGCGGTCTTGGAAGGCTGTAGTCGGGCCGTGAACGTCATCTCCATCCACCAAATCGAGTGATCTCACGCCTCTCATCGAAAGATCGTCCATAAACCCTAGCGGGTTCATATCAAATTTGCTTGGTGCTTGCTTCGATTCCGCGATGACTGACCAAGAATCTGAGTAGTTGTCCTGAGGGAACTCCAAATACACACTTGTTTGGGTTCAATTTCCACCTCCACTTCTTCAGATTCTCAAAGGTTTGTTTTAAGTCTTCAATCAGTGTATCTGGGTTCTTTGTTTTTACAACCACGTCATCTACGTATGCTTCTATGTTTTCGCCGATCTGATCATCGAGGCATGTTTGGATGGCTCTTTGGTAAGTGGCTCCAGCATTCTTGAGTCCAAACGACATGGTCCTGTAGCAGTAGGCGCCGAATGGAGTGATGAAAGATGTCTTGCTTTAGTCCTATTCTTTTAATGCGATCTGGTGATACCCGGAATAGCAATCAAGAAAAGATAATAGGGCAGATCCTACTGTTGAATCAACTATCTGATCAATGCGTGGTAGCCCGAACGGATCTTTTGGGCAGTGTTTGTTGAGATCTGTGTAGTCAACACACATGCGCCACTTGTCCGTATTCTTTTTCTATACTAGAACTAGATTTGCTAGCCAATCCGGATGGAGAATTTCCCTGATGAATCTAGCTGCCATTAGTTTTGCAATTTCCTTTTTAATTGCTGCCTTCTTGTCGGGAGAGAATCGTCGTAGTTGTTGTTTCACAGGCTTGGAGCCTTCATTGATATCAATTCCGTGCTCAACCAACTCTCTTGGGACCCCTGGCATGTCGGCCGGCTTCCAAGCAAAGATGTCCTTATTGTCCCAAAGAAAGTTGGTGTGCGCGAGTTCCTATTTTGCCAATAGGTGGGCACTGATGGTTGCTGTTTTTGTGGGATCACCGGTACCTAGGTCGATTTGCTTCACGTTGGCTTCTTTTGGTGGTGCTAGGATGCTTGGTCTCTTAGCCGGTATCTCTAGTTCCTCTTAGCTTGTTTCTGTGGCGATAGTGGCTATTTCTTTTCTTCCATCGTTTGCCTATGCCTTTGCTGCAATTTGGATTGCCTGTACGTCGTAGTCAAATGCACGCTTTAAATCGCTCCGAAGAGAAAGAACTCTGTTAGTCCCTGGCATCTTAAGCAACAGGTATGGATAATGCGGTATTGCCATGAATTTTGCTAGTGCCGGGCGCCCAAGAATTGCATGATATGACGAATCAAAATCTGTGACTTCAAATTTGCTGAACTCTGTGCGGTAGTTCGAGGGAGTCCCAAGGGTAACCGACAGAGTGATTTGTCCAAGTGGCATTGCTGCCTTGCCGGGTACTATGCCATAAAAAGGTGATATGAACCCGCTAGGGTTTACGGACGATCTTTCGATGAGAGGCGTGAGATCACTCGATTTGGTGGATGGAGATGACATTCACGGCCCGACTACAGCCTTCCAAGACCACGCCTTAGCAACCGATACACCACCTCCACAGGCCGTCACGATCTTGTGGAGCGCGACAACCAGCCACTAGGGCTCCCGTCCTGCAAGCAATCGAAGAACTAGCAAGAACAAGGAAACAAGCACTGAATTTGCAAGATGAAATTGAAAGCCTCAAACTGAATCTTATTTTGAGTGGGGTTCCGAAGACAAGGAGACGGGCGGCTGGATCAGCACGCGCGCCTACAAGCAAGTAGCAAAGGCTAAACTTGATCTAACAAAACCCAAGTGTTCCTGGTGGCGGCTAAGGGGTATATGACGTGTGGAGGACGACCACAAGAGAGTTTGGGTCGTGCTCCAACCCTAGGACGCGTCCCTACTGGACTCTAAACGATACAAGCCCATTGGGCTAACTTAAGGTGGCGCAGCACCCTGGACAGAATAGACCTCTCGGTGATTTTTGGGCTGTTGACGCCGTTTATGAGCAGGTATGAGTATGAGGTCAGATCCGTGTGAAAGTAGACTTTATTAGCTTTCCAACAAGTCCAGAATCACCCCAATCCGACTCCATATGTAACCGTGGTGACCGTCGCAAGTTGGAGGTGTGCTGCAGTCCGAATCCAGCCTACGCGAGTCCTTTTCCCTTTCGGTCTTCTCCTTGATTCCTAATCAAAACAAGAGTGCACGTGTCTCCAAGATCTAAACAGGATGGACAAGAGCTCAAGAAGGAACTCACTTGATGATTAAGTGTTCGAGCACGAGCACGGGTAATAGGACTAGCAGGTGTCGGCGTGGACGGCGTGGATGTATGATCGGTGTTGATGTCCTCATCAAAAGGTGTGCTTGTTGGTGTGATCATCCCGACGAGTTATAGTCCCATCTTCCTTAGAGTTTCTGAAAAGATGATGTTGAGTCCGGCTCCTCCGTCGATTAGTACTTTCGTAACAGTCATGCCGGCAATGGTTGGATCCAGAACCAATGGGTAATGGCCTGCGTTTCCTACGCTGGTCCACTGGTCTTCTCTTGAGAATTGGATTGGGTACTCTAACCAGTTGAGATATCTTGGTGTAGCAGGTTCTATGGCCATGATTGTTCGTAACGCTAGTTTTTCTTGATGTTTACTTCTGGAGTCTGGAATCCCAGCAAAGATTACTGCTACTGTCCCTCTAGATTTTTGGAATCCCTTGTCCTCATGGTTGT
This sequence comes from Miscanthus floridulus, assembly GCF_019320115.1. Lineage (NCBI taxonomy): Eukaryota > Viridiplantae > Streptophyta > Magnoliopsida > Poales > Poaceae > Miscanthus > Miscanthus floridulus. The sequence continues at coordinate 62,499,056 of NC_089586.1, read as the reverse complement.
CTCCTTTTTTTGATTGTCTTCTTTATTGTTTCCCTTGCTATCTTTTCTAGTGTATCTTTCGTTGAAGGTGTAGCAATTTCCAATGGTGTGCTTCCCGTTGGGGTGCAAAGGGCAACACATGTTCTCAATGTTGTCATATCTTCTAGGCTTGGTAAATTTCTTTGATTTGTCAGCCATCGCTACTGTGTTGTCTGGACCTCGCTTTCTCTCCTAATTTCTATTGCTTCAAGGATTTTGCCTGTCCGGGTTGTCTTTGTTGTTCCTTTCCAGGAATCTTTCTCTTGTTTTTTCTTCTACAGTAATCATCTTTTCTACTGTTCTTCTAAATTCTTCATTATTTCTTGGGTTTTCTTTGCAGAAGTCATGAACTTGCCATCTAGCCATGATTCCATGAGAGAAAGCTTCGATTACTTCTCGTTGTGTGATGTCGTGTACTTGAGCCCGTAGTTCGCCAAATCATCGATAGTAATTTCTAAGACTTTCACCTCCTTTCTATTTGAGTCCTTTTAATTCTGCATGGGTGATTGGATGTGTAATAATTCCCACAAAATTTTCACAGAAAGCTCTTTGCAAGCCTTCCCAATTTCTGATTGATCCGGGATTTAATTTGTTGAACCATTGAAGCGGCATGGTTTCTAGGGCCATGGGAAAGAACAAGGTTTTGATGTCATCATCTCCTCTGGCTAATTCAATTGATTGTGAGTAAATCCTAAGCCATTGCTTTGGCTCTTGCCATCATACTTGGAGTGGTTGGACAGTTTGAACTTATGAGGTAGTCGAATCGAAGCCAGTCTGTTTGCAAAACAGGGAAATCTATCATGTGTTCTGGCTTTTGTATATTCTGATTCTGCGCCCTCTTCTTGCCAACTATCATCTTGGTGAGAGTAGTTTTGTGTGGCTATTCGAGTTGGTGCTCTGCTTTTGGTCTTTCTTGGTTGCTCGACTCGGTTATTTTGACTGTGATTTCTTCGGCTCTCTCCGTTGTGGCTTCCACTTGGTCCTAGTCTTTCGAAAGCAGACTTCCTTTGATTTTGATCTTCCTGTTCATGAGATGTTGCCTTTCCGTTGTTCGTTTTGAAGACTATTGATCAGAGGAAATCTCGGAGCTGTTCTTGTTTCTCATTAGGATGTGAGGTCGCCCTGAGTTCTTCTAGTGCTTCTCGGATCTTATCGTAGGGTGTATTCGCTGCTCATCCTTCTTCGATCTCTCGTTCTGATTTTCTTCTATTGTACTTGGCTAGGTCTGATTTATATTTGATCCAAGTGTCTTTTCGCTGTTTTGCACGGTGTTGTCATCCTTGTTTCAATTTGTTCTTTCTTTCTCTTGCTTGCCTCTGACTCTCAGTCTCACCATCGTACCCCTGGATAAATGGTGATATGTTGGACTTGGATTCATCTGAAGATCTTACGTTGGGTGCTTCTAGAGGGATCAATGGTGATCGAGGACGGCGAATCATGAGTACTTCTCTAGCGTGAGTTGTTCTATCATTGTCGTTGATTTCCATACTGCCAGAACTGTTGATAACTTCAGTAGAGGTCTAAAAGTCATGGATGGAATCTCCTTCTTGGTAGGGTAGAATTGTTGTTGTTGTGTCATCGACTAGTTGGGTGTCGTCATCCTCAGGAACGGTATCTGCCCAATGAATGATGCAGTCTTGAGATGTTATGGTTAAAATGAGACCTTCCTAGGCTCCCTTTAGCGGCATTCTAAGCATGGGATAAGTGGGTCCTTCGTGCCATGTCTGATAATATGTTGCCATGTTGTGGAGTCCGAACGGAAAAGGATCTGACTTCTTTGAAGTATTCTGGGTGTTCTCCGAGTAGTATTCTTGATAGGTTGACGTCATGTTCCGGAGCTTTGTTAGAAAATAACTCGGTTTTCCGAAAGAACTCGGATGAGACTTCGTTTTGGAAGCAGAACCTAAGTTTGAATCGGATGCATGGATTTGTGAAAACTAAGTCGGATTGGACATTACGAGCTGTGCGAATCTTCCAGCAAGCTGATCTGTCATTATCGTCGAAATAGGATGGTCTTGATGATGATCTTAATCTTCAAGGAGGCGGCCTTGGAGCTTGCCATCGTCGCTTGCCTTGTAGATCCATGTACCGAAGATGAAGGTTGATCCCTTCGAGAAGATCATGTCATCGAGGTCCATCAAGCTCTCGGATGTAAAGTCACCAAAAGCCCCTACCTGGCGCGCCAGCTGTCGATGTTTGACCACCGATAGCCTGCCATGGGGGTACCTGAGGCAGTATGTTCGGGTTTCAGCGTATGCAGAACTCGATGGTTAACACAAGAGACAGTCGATTTATCCTGGTTCAGGCCCCCGATCGTAGATCAAGTAATAGCCCTACGTCCAGTCGGTGTTAGCTTTTGCGTTGGGTTGATTATGAAGCATTATGTTGTGTACAATTGTTCTCTTGAACTCCCGATCTAAGGAGCCCTGCCCTCCTTTATATAGTCAGGAGGTTAGAGTCCTAGTCGGTTTACAATGAGAATTCCTAGTAGGATTACAGAGTAACACTGCTACTAAGATTATAGGGGAAGAATCCTAATTAGACTAGATCTTCTCCCTTCCTTGCGAGGTATCTCATAGGTCCCGCACCAACATGTCAGGATTAGCACTATGTTTGAAAGGACCAAAATGAGCTTCCACTTGAGCCTCATCACATAGTGGTACCATTAGGTGCGTCCAAAATGATTTCTGAGCCAATGGTACGTCTAGCGCAAACCACGCACCTATCTGGCACCAACACTAACACTGTCTCTAAATGGAAAGAAGTGAGATTCCACATTACCCACGTCACCTAGGAGTTCCATCGGGCACGTCCAAAATGATTTTCGAGCGTAAGGTATGTTCGACGCAAACCGTGCACCTATCTTGCATGAAGATTAGCACTATCTCCAAACGGGCTAAAACGAGCTTCCACTTGAGCCTCGTCACCTAGTGGTACCATTGGGTGCGTCCAAAATGTTTGCTAAGCCAATGGTACGTCTAGCACAAACCATGCACCTATCTTGCACCGATACTAACACTGTCTCCAAACAGAAAGAACTGAGATTCCACACGACCCACGTCTCCTAGGAGCTCCATCGGGTGCGTCCAAAACGATGTCTGAGCCTATGGTACGTCCGACGCAAACCATGCACCTATCTTGTGTCAAGATTAGCACTGTCTCCAAATGGACAGAAAAGAGCTTTCACTTGAGCCTCGTCACTTCGGAGTACCAACGGGTGCGTCGAAAATGATTTCTGAGCCGACGGTACGTTTGGCGCAAACTGTGCACCTATCTTGCACCGACACTAACACTATATCCAAAGAGAAAGAAGTGAGATTCCACATGACCCATGTCACCATGGAGTTCCATTGGGTATGTCCAAAATGATTTCTGAGCCTATGTGACGGTCGACGCAAACCTTGCACCTATCTTGCGTCATGACTAGCACTATGTCCGAAAGGACCAAAATGAGCTTCCACTTGAGCCTCATCACCTAGCGGTACCATCGAGTGCGTTAAAAATGATTTCTGAGCCAATGTTATGTCTAGTGCAAACCATGCAACTATCGTGCACCGACACTAACACGGTGTCCAAATAGAAAGAAGCGAGATTCCAAATGACCCACATCAACTATGAGTTCCATCGGGTGCGTCCAAAATGATGTTTGAGCCTATCGTACATTTGATGCAAACTGTGCACCTATCTTATGTCAAGATTAACACTATCTCTAAATGAATCGAAACAACTTTCCACTTGAGCCTCAACACCTAGTGGTACCATCGAGTGCATCCAAAATGATTAATAAGCCTATGGTACGTTTGGCGCAAACCGTGCACCTATCTTGCACCGACACAAACACTGTCTCCAAAGAGAAAGAAGTGAGATTCAACATGACCCACGTCCTCTAGGAGCTCCGTTGGGTGTGTCCAAAACGATGTCCGAGCCAATGGTACGTCCGACGCAAACTGTGCTCCTATCTTGCGTTAGGATTAGTGCTATGTCCGAAAGGACCGAAATGAGCTTCCACTTGAGCCTCATCACATAATGGTACCATAAGGTGCGTCCAAAATGATTTCTGAGCCTATGTTACTTCTAGCGCAAACCATGCACCTATCTTGCACCGACACTAACACTGTCTCTAAATGGAAAGAAGTGAGATTCCACACGACCCACGTCACCTAGGAGTTCTGTCGGGCGCGTCCAAAATGATTTTTGAGTGTAAGGTACGTTCGACGCAAACCGTGCAACTATCTTGCATGAAGATTAGCACTATCTCCAAACGGACTAAAACGAGCTTCCACTTGAGCCTCGTCACCTAGTGGTACCATCGGGTGCGTCCAAAACCATTGCTAAGCCTATGGTACGTCTAGCGCAAACCATGCACCTATCTTGCTTCGATACTAACACTATCTCCAAACGGAAAGAAGTAAGATTCCACACAACCCATGTCTCCTAGGAGCTTCGTCGGGTGCATCGAAAACGAAGTCCGAGCCAATGGTACGTCCGACGCAAAACCACGCACCTATCTTGTGTCAAGATTAGCACTATCTCCAAATGGACCAAAACGAGCTTTCACTTGAGCCTCATCACTTTGGAGTACCAATGGGTGCGTGCAAAATGATTTCTAAGCCGATGGTACGTTTGGCGCAAACTGTGCACCTATCTTGCACCGACACTAACACTATTTCCAAAGAGAAAGAAGTGAGATTCCACATGACCCACATCACCATGGAGTTCCATCGGGTACGTCCAAAATGATTTCTGAGCCAATGTTACGCTCGACGCAAACCATGCACCTATCTTGCGTCAAGATTAGCACTATGCCTGAAAGAACCGAAATGAGCTTCCACTTGAGCCTCATCACCTATTGGTACCATCGAGTGCGTCCGTAACGATTTCTGAGCCAATAGTATGTTTAGTGCAAACCATGCACCTATCTTGCACCTACACTAACATTGTCTCCAAATGGAAAGAAGCGAGATTCCAAATGACCCACATCAAATATGAGTTCCATCGAGTGCGTCCAAAACGATGTTCGAGCCTATCCTACATTCGATGCAAAACTGTGCACCTATCTTGTGTCAAGATTAACACTATCTCCAAACAGACCGAAACAATGTTCCACTTGAGCCTCATCACCTAGTGGTACCATCGAGTGCATCCAAAATGATTTCTTAGCCTATGGTACGTTTGGTCCAAACCGTGCACCTATCTTGCACCGACACTAACGTTGTCTCCAAAGAGAAGTAAGTGAGATTCCACATGACCCACGTCCCCTAGGAGTTCCATCGAGTCTGTCCAAAATGATTTCCAAGCCTATGGTACGTTCGATGCAAACCGTGCTCCTATCTTGTGTCAGGATTAGCACTATGTCCGAAAGGACCAAAACGAGCTTCCAATTGAGCCTCATCACATAGTGGTACCATCAGGTGCGTCCAAAATGATTTTGAGCCTATGGTATGTCTAGCACAAACCATGTACCTATCTTGCACCAACACTAACACTGTCTCTAAATGGTAAGAAGTGAGATTCCACACGACCCACGTCACCTAGGAGTTTCGTCGGGCGTGTCCAAAATGATTTTCGAGCGTAAGGTACATTTGACGCAAACCGTGCACCTATCTTGTATGAAGATTAGCACTATCTCCAAACGGACTGAAACGAGCTTCCACTTGAGCCCCGTCACCTAGTGGTACCATTGGGTGCGTCCAAAACGTTTGCTAAGCCTATGGTACGTCTAGCGCAAACCATACACCTATCTTGCACCGATACTAACACTGTCTCCAAATAGAAAGAAGTGAGATTCCACATGACCCACGTCTCCTAGGAGCTCCATCGGGTGCGTCCAAAACAATGTCTGAGCCTATGGTACGTCCAACGCAAACCATGCACCTATCTTGTGTCAAGATTAGCACTATCTCCAAATGGACCAAAACGAGCTTTCACTTGAGCCTCGTCAGTTCGGAGTACCAACGGGTGCGTCCAAAATGATTTCTGAGCCGATGGTATGTTTGGCGCAAACTGTGCACCTATGTTGCACCGACACTAACACTATATCCAAAGAGAAAGAAGTGAGATTCCACATGACCTACGTCCCCATGGAGTTTTGTTAGGTACGTCCAAAATGATTTCCGAGCCTATGTTACGCTCGACGCAAACCATGCAGCGATCTTGCATCAAGATTAGCACTATGTCCGAAAGGACCGAAATGAGCTTCCGCTTGAGTCTCGTCACCTAGTGGTACCATCGAGTGCGTCCAAAATGATTTCTGAGCCAATGGTATGTCTAGTGTAAACCATGCACCTATCTTGCACCGACACTAACACTATCTCCAAATAGAAAGAAGTGAGATTCCAAATGACCCACATCAACTATGAGTTCCATCGGGTGCCTCCAAAACGATGTTTGAACCTATCTTTCATTCGACACAAACTGTGCACCTATCTTGCGTCAAGATTAACACTATCTCCAAACAGACCGAAACAACTTTTCACTTGAGCCTCGTCACCTAGTGGTACCATCAAGTGCGTCCAAAATGATTTCTGAGCCTATGGTACATTTGGCGCACACTGTACACCTATCTTGCACCGACACTAACACTGTCTCCAAAGAGAAATAAGTGAGATTCCACATGACCCACGTCCCCTAGGAGTTCCATCGGGTGTGTCCAAAATGATTTCCAAGCCTATGGTACATTCGACGCAAACCGTGCTCCTATCTTGCGTCAGGATTAGCACTATGTCCGATAGGACCGAAATGAGCTTCCACTTGAGCCTCATCACATAGTGGTACCATCAGGTGCGTCCAAAATGATTTCTGAGCCTATGGTACGTCTAGCGCAAACCATGCACATATCTTGCACTACCACTAACACTGTCTCTAAATGGAAAGAAGTGAGATTCCACACGACCCACGTCACCTAGGAGTTCCGTTGGGCACGTCCAAAATGATTTTTGAGCATGAGGTACGTTCAACGTAAACCATGCACCTATCTTGCATGAAGGTTAGCACTATCTCCAAATGGACTGAAACGAGCTTCCACTTGAGCCTTGTCACCTAGTGATACCGTCGGGTGCGTCCAAAACGATTGCTAAGCCTATGGTACGTCTAGCGCAAACCATGCACCTATCTTGCACTGATACTAACACTGTCTCCAAACAGAAAGAAGTGAGATTCCACATGACCCACATCTCCTAGGAGCTCTATCGGGTGCGTCCAAAACGATTGCTAAGCCTATGGTACGTCTAGCGCAAACTATGCACCTATCTTGCATCGATACTAACACTATCTCCAAACGGAAAGAAGTAAGATTCCACACGACCCACGTCTCCTAGGAGCTTCATCGGGTGCATCGAAAACGAAGTCCGAGCCAATGGTACGTCCGACGCAAACCACGCACCTATCTTGTGTCAAGATTAGCACTATCTCCAAATGGACCAAAACGAGCTTTCACTTGAGCCTCATCACTTCGGAGTACCAATGGGTGCGTGCAAAATGATTTCTAAGCCGATGGTACATTTGGCGCAAACTGTGCACCTATCTTGCACCGACACTAACACTATTTCCAAAGAGAAAGAAGTGAGATTCCACATGACCCACATCACCATGGAGTTCCATCGGGTACGTCCAAAATGATTTCTGAGCCAATGTTACGCTCGACGCAAACCATGCACCTATCTTGCGTCAAGATTAGCACTATGCCCGAAAGAACCGAAATGAGCTTCCACTTGAGCCTCGTCACCTAGTGGTACCATCGAGTGCATCCGTAACGATTTCTGAGCCAATAGTATGTTTAGTGCAAACCATGCACCTATCTTGCACCTACACTAACATTGTCTCCAAATGGAAAGAAGCGAGATTCCAAATGACCCACATCAAATATGAGTTCCATTGGGTGCGTCCAAAACAATGTTTGAGCCTATCCTACATTCGATGCAAAACTGTGCACCTAACTTGCGTCAAGATTAACACTATCTCCAAACGGACCGAAACAACGTTCCACTTGAGCCTCATCACCTAGTGGTACCATCGAGTGCGTCCAAAATGATTTCTTAGCCTATGGTACGTTTGGTCCAAACCGTGCACCTATCTTGCACCGACACTAACGTTGTCTCCAAAGAGAAGTAAGTGAGATTCCACATGACCCACGTCCCCTAGGAGTTCCATCGAGTCTGTCCAAAATGATTTTCGAGCCTATGGTATGTTCGACGCAAACCGTGCTCCTATCTTGTGTCAGGATTAGCACTATGTCCGAAAGGACCGAAACGAGCTTCCACTTGAGCCTCATTACATAGTGGTACCATCAGGTGCGTCCAAAATGATTTCTGAGCCTATGGTACGTCTAGCACAAACCATGTACCTATCTTGCACCAACACTAACACTGTCTCTAAATGGTAAGAAGTGAGATTCCACACGACCCACGTCACCTAGGAGTTTCGTCGGGCGCGTCCAAAATGATTTTCGAGCGTAAGGTACATTCGACGCAAACCGTGCACCTATCTTGCATGAAGATTAGCACTATCTCCAAACAGACTGAAACGAGCTTCCACTTGAGCCTCATCAGCTAGTGGTACCATTGGGTGCGTCCAAAATGTTTGCTAAGCCTATGGTACGTCTAGCGCAAACCATACACCTATCTTGCACCGATACTAACACTGTCTCCAAACGGAAGGAAGTGAGATTCCACAAGACCCATGTCTCCTAGGAGCTCCATCGGGTGCGTCCAAAATGATGTCCGAGCCTATGGTACGTCCAACGCAAACCACGCACCTATCTTGTGTCAAGATTAGCACTATCTCCAAATGGACCGAAACGAGCTTTCACTTGAGCCTCGTCAGTTCGGAGTACCAATAGGTGCGTCCAAAATGATTTCTGAGCCGATGGTATGTTTGGCGCAAACCGTGCACCTATGTTGCACCGACACTAACACTATATCCAAAGAGAAAGAAGTGAGATTCCACATGACCCACGTCACCATGGAGTTTCGTTAGGTACGTCCAAAATGATTTCCGAGCCTATGTTACGCTCGACGCAAACCATGCAGCGATCTTGCATCAAGATTAGCACTATGTCCGAAAGACCGAAAGGACCGAAATGAGCTTCCGCTTGAGTCTCGTCACCTAGTGGTACCATCGAGTGCGTCCAAAACGATTTCTGAGCCAATGGTATGTCTAGTGTAAACCATGCACCTATCTTGCACCGACACTAACACTGTCTCCAAATAGAAAGAAGCAAGATTCCAAATGACCCACATCAACTATGAGTTCCATCGGGTGCGTCCAAAACGATGTTTGAACCTATCTTTCATTCGACACAAACTATGCACCTATCTTGCGTCAAGATTAACACTATCTCCAAACAGACCGAAACAACTTTCCACTTGAGCCTCGTCACCTAGTGGTACCATCAAGTGCGTCCAAAACGATTTCTGAGCCTATGGTACATTTGGCGCAAACTGTACACCTATCTTGCACCGACACTAACACTGTCTCCAAAGAGAAATAAGTGAGATTCCACATGACCCACGTCCCCTAGGAGTTCCATCGGGTGTGTCCAAAATGATTTCCGAGCCTATGGTACATTCGACGCAAACCGTGCTCCTATCTTGCGTCAGGATTAGCACTATGTCCGATAGGACCGAAATGAGCTTCCACTTGAGCCTCATCACATAGTGGTACCATCAGGTGCGTCCAAAATGATTTCTGAGCCTATGGTACGTCTAGCGCAAACCATGCACATATCTTGCACTACCACTAACACTGTCTCTAAATGGAAAGAAGTGAGATTCCACACGACCCACGTCACCTAGGAGTTCCGTTGGGCGCGTCCAAAATGATTTTTGAGCATAAGGTACGTTCGACGTAAACGTGCACCTATCTTGCATGAAGGTTAGCACTATCTCCAAATGGACTAAAACGAGCTTCCGCTTGAGCCTCATCACCTAGTGATACCATCGGGTTCGTCCAAAACGATTGCTAAGCCTATGGTATGTCTAGCGCAAACCATGCACCTATCTTGCACTGATACTAACACTGTCTCCAAACAGAAAGAAGTGAGATTCCACATGATCCACATCTCCTAGGAGCTATGTCGGGTGTGTCCAAAACGATTGCTAAGCCTATGGTACGTCTAGCACAAACCATGCACCTATCTTGCATCGATACTAACACTATCTCCAAATGGAAAGAAGTAAGATTCCACACAACCCACGTCTCCTAGGAGCTTCGTCGGGTGCGTCGAAAACGAAGTCCGAGCCAATGGTACGTCCGACGCAAACCACGCACCTATCTTGTGTCAAGATTAGCACTATCTCCAAATGGACCAAAACGAGCTTTCACTTGAGCCTCATCATTTCGGAGTACCAATGGGTGCGTGCAAAATGATTTCTAAGCCGATGGTACGTTTGGCGCAAACTGTGCACCTATCTTGCACCGACACTAACACTATTTCCAAAGAGAAAGAAGTGAGATTCCACATGACCCACATCACCATGGAGTTCCATCGGGTACGTCCAAAATGGTTTCTAAGCCAATGTTACGCTCGACGCAAACCATGCACCTATCTTGCGTCAAGATTAGCACTATGCCCGAAAGAACCGAAATGAGCTTCCACTTGAGCCTCGTCACCTAGTGGTACCATCGAGTGCGTCCGTAACGATTTCTGAGCCAATAGTATGTTTCGTGCAAACCATGCACCTATCTTGCACCTACACTAACATTGTCTCCAAATGGAAAGAAGCGAGATTCCAAATGACCCACATCAAATATGAGTTCCATCGGGTGCGTCCAAAATGATGTTCGAGCCTATCCTACATTCAATGCAAAACTGTGCACCTATCTTGCGTCAAGATTAACACTATCTCCAAACGGACCGAAACAACGTTCCACTTGAGCCTCATCACCTAGTGGTACCATCGAGTGCGTCCAAAATGATTTCTTAGCCTATGGTACATTTGGTCCAAACCGTGCACCTATCTTGCACCGACACTAACGTTGTCTCCAAAGAGAAGTGAGATTCCACATGACCCACGTCCCCTAGGAGTTCCATCGAGTCTGTCCAAAATGATTTCCGAGCCTATGGTACGTTCGACGCAAACCGTGCTCCTATCTTGTGTCAGGATTAGCACTATGTCCGAAAGGACCGAAACGAGCTTCCACTTGAGCCTCATAACATAGTGGTACCATCAGGTGCGTCCAAAATGATTTCTGAGCCTATGGTACGTCTAGCGCAAACCATGTACCTATCTTGCACCAACACTAACACTGTCTCTAAATGGTAAGAAGTGAGATTCCACACGACCCACGTCACCTAGGAGTTTCGTTGGGCGCGTCCAAAATGATTTTTGAGCGTAAGGTACATTCGACGCAAACCGTGCACCTATCTTGCATGAAGATTAGCACTATCTCCAAACGGACTGAAACGAGCTTCCACTTGAGCCACGTCACCTAGTGGTACCATTGGGTGCGTCCAAAATGTTTGCTAAGCCTATGGTACGTCTAGCACAAACCATACACCTATCTTGCACCGATACTAACACTGTCTCCAAACGGAAAGAAGTGAGATTCCACACGACCCACGTCTCCTAGGAGCTCCGTCGGCTGCGTCCAAAATGATGTCCAAGCCTATGGTACGTCCGACGCAAACCATGCACCTATCTTGTGTCAAGATTAGCACTATCTCCAAATGGACTAAAATGAGCTTTCACTTGAGCCTCGTCAGTTCGGAGTACCAACGGGTGCGTCCAAAATGATTTCTAAGCCGATGGTACGTTTGGCGCAAACTGTGCACCTATGTTGCACCGACACTAACACTATATCCAAAGAGAAAGAATTTAGATTCCACATGACCCATGTCACCATGGAGTTTCGTCGGGTACGTCCAAAATGATTTTCGAGCCTATGTTACGCTCGACGCAAACCATGCACCGATCTTGCGTCAAGATTAGCACTATGTCTGAAAGGACCGAAATGAGCTTCCACTTGAGTCTCGTCACCTAGTGGTTACCATCGAGTGCGTCCAAAATGATTTCTGAGCCAATGGTATGTCTAGTGTAAACCATGCACCTATCTTGCAACCGACACTTAACACTGTCTCCAAATAGAAAAGAAGCGAGATTCCAATGACCCACATCAACTATGAGTTCCATCGGGTGCGTCCAAAACGATGTTCGAACCTATCGTACAATTCGAACGGGCAAACTGTGCACCTATCTTGCGTCAAGATTAACACTATCTCCAAACAGACCGAAACAACTTTCCACTTGAGCCTCATCATCTAGTGGTACCATCAAGTGCATCCAAAACGATTTCTGAGCCTATGGTACATTTGGCGCAAACTGTGAACCTATCTTGCACCGACACTAACACTATCTCCAAAGAGAAATAAGTGAGATTCCACATGAACCACGTCCCCTAGGAGTTCCATCAGGTGTGTCCAAAATGATTTCTGAGCCTATGGAACATTTGACGCAAACCGTGCTCCTATCTTGCGTCAGGATTAGCACTATGTCCGATAGGACCGAAATGAGCTTCCACTTGAGCCTCATCACATAGTGGTACCATTAGGTGCGTCCAAAATGATTTCTGAGCCTATGGTACGTCTAGCGCAAACCATGCACATATCTTGCACTACCACTAACACTGTCTCTAAATGGAAAGAAGTGAGATTCCACACGACCCACGTCACCTAGGAGTTCCGTTGGGCGCGTCCAAAATGATTTTTGAGCATAAGGTACGTTCGACGTAAACCGTGCACCTATCTTGCATGAAGGTTAGCACTATCTCCAAATGGACTGAAACGAGCTTCCACTTGAGCCTCGTCACTTAGTGATACCATTGGGTGTGTCCAAAACGATTGCTAAGCCTATGGTACGTCTAGCGCAAACCATGCACCTATCTTGCACTGATACTAACACTGTGTCCAAACAGAAAGAAGTGAGATTCCACATGACCCACATCTCCTAGGAGCTCTGTCAGGTGCGTCCAAAACGGTTGCTAAGCCTATGGTACGTCTAGCGCAAACCATGCACCTATCTTGCACCGATACTAACACTATCTCCAAACAGAAAGAAGTAAGATTCCACACGACCCATGTCTCCTAGGAGCTTCGTCGGGTGCGTCGAAAACGAAGTCCGAGCCTATGGTACGTCCGACACAAACCATGCACCTATCTCCTGTCAAGATTAGCACTATCTCCAAATGGACCTAAACATGCTTCCACTTGAGCTTCATCACATAGTGGTACCATCAGTTGCGTCCAAAATTATTTCTGAGTCTTTGTTACGTCTAGCGCAAACCATGCACCTATCTTGCACCGACACTAACACTATCTCTAAATGGAAAGAAGTGAGATTCGAGACGACCCACATCACCTAGGAGTTCCGTTGGGCGCGTCCAAAATGATTTTTGAGCGTAAAGGTACGTTCAAACGCAAAACCGTGCAACCTATCTTGCATGAAGATTAGCACTATCTCCAAACAGGCTAAAACGAGCTTCCACTTCAGCCTTGTCAATTTGGAGTAGCAACGGGTGCGTCCAAAATAATTTCTGAGCTGATGGTATGTTTGGCGCAAACTATGCACCTATCTTGCACTGACACTAACACTATATCCAAAGATAAAGAAGTGAGATTCCACATGACCCACGTCACCATAGAGTTCCATCGTGTACGTCAAAAATGATTTCTGAGCCTATGTTATGCTCTACGCAAACCAAGCACCTATCTTGCGTCAAGATTAGCACTATGTCCAAAAGGACCGAAATGAGCTTCCACTTGAGCCTCGTCACCTAGTGGTACCATCGAGTGCGTCCAAAATGATTTCTGAGCCAATAGTGTGTCTAGTGCAAACCATGCAACTATCGTGCATCGACACTAACACTGTCTCCAAATGGAAAGAAGCGAGATTCCAAATGACCCACATCAACTATGCGTTCCATCGGGTGCGTCCA